>NC_056733.1:1376732074-1376757074 GCF_019279795.1 Protopterus annectens
GCTTAAACATCCCATAGGAAGTAGATAAAAATATACAGCTGAAATCCTAACAATTAGATAGCGTAGTGGTTAGAGTCCACGCTTCGCATGTAGGTGTTCACGATTCGAGTACTAAGACAGGCACTTTATTTTTACATAGGAAAGCATTGTTAAAATTATTTTTTAATGTTAAATTATATAGTAATTTATATTTTTCATCCAGGGTATTGTAGCAGGTCCAAAATGAAAGTGTGAGTGTATATAACATGTGAAATCATCCATGTATACACAACTGTCCCATACAGTATAGTCACACCTCAAGATAATGTAATGAAAGCATATAGGGGGATGTCATGTAAAGTAAATCATATACACTTAATAATATGTCAGTAATGATGAATTAATCTACAATCCTGATATTTTATTAAAATAAAAACTGAGCAATGGTAATCAGTGCTCAGTTCTCTTTAGCCAGGTTTAGCATTGCTTAGATGTGAATTCAAGGCAGTGGTCAGCTCAGCTAAGTGAAATTGCGCACAGCTAAGTACTGCTCAGCATCTAGCCCTTTAAGCACAGCTTAACTCCTCTTAGCAGGTTTGCTTGTTGCTAAGCTGTGCTCAGCATTTTTAAAATGGTACAATGATGGCAAAGGGTGGGAATATGTCCTTATTTAAACCGTGCAGGTGGGAATACAGCCATAGCCTGTTGTAGTTTGATCTTTGCAGGAACATGTCTGGTGTTGGAGAGGGAGTGCACTTTTGGCCACAATACTGGAGCATCCTAGAGTCCAGGGTCATGACTGGACTCCTCGTAGAACACCATGATGACAGACTGATGCAGGGCCAGTACCAGAGCTCTTAGTACAAAGCGGAGGCCTGAAACCATCTGGCATGTGACCTCACCAGTGCCACTGGAATCCCCCAAACTGGTGAGTAGATATGGCATCATTATGCTGACCTAAAGCATAAGAAGAGGGAGCACTTGACCCAATGGATCCAAGATGCTTAGGCCCGGCATGCTCCAGCAGTTTATAAGTATCCCAGATATAGATGTACCAAAGTCTAGCCTGAGTATGTGATAGACAGATATGCATAATGTTTGTTTCTCACCCCTACAGCTGCAGAAGAAAGGGCTATGAACATTGAGGCCCATGCCAACAGACTGACAAGGATGCTCCAACAGGCTGGTGAGTTCAGATCTATCTTGTAGTGTATATAGTGTCATAAAGTAGAAGGAGTACATTGTTTACTGCTGGTAAGTATACTGTGTACTGTGTATAATGAATAAAATACATTTGTCACACTAATACTTATCCACAGGATGTCCATTAATAAAAAGTGTCATTTCACTGTAATAAAAATATACAACAAACTGTTGTGTTTACTTTGGTATGTTGTTGTAATAGGTTCATAGGTTCATAGGTTCATAGGTTTATACTAGGCTATCTGCCCTAAGGCATTTATAAGCCTAGCCCAAATTATTGTGGCTTACGCCACCCCTTATATGAAAAAATACTGTGCCCATTAGTTTGTTGTGCCTCTGTCCAGCAGTGACCCAGAGATGATTCCCGGGGTAAACCTACGATCTCCCATCCACAGGTCTAGATTTCTCTTGAACAGAGTCAGCGAGGTGCTCTGCCTCACATGGACCGGGATTTTATTCCACAGCATAGGGAGTCTCTGAGTGATAAATCTATCCCTCCAGCACGCCCTATTTATATCCGTGCTAAGGTTTAAGTCGCTTGCTCTAGTGGTTTTGGTGGATTTGGATTTTTGAGGTGGAGCATGTCCATTAATTCCGGTTGGACATGGCCTTGTATGTCAGGCACATGTCACCTCTGAGCAGACGGTATGCGACTGAATAGAGCTGGAGTTTCTTCAATCTGGCAGCATATGACAGATTTTGGAGTCCCTTTATCCTTTTGGTGAGGAACTTTTGGGGTCTCTCCAATTGCTGCAGATGTCGGGTGAGATACATCCCGAATGGGGCATTGTACTCGATCATTGGTCTGATAAGTGAAGAGTACAGGGGAACAATGACCTCACTAGATCTGGATGTGAATCTTTCATGATCAGGTGGGCAATGTAGAAGGTCTTTCTAACCACTTTAGCAATGTGAGTGTCAAAAGAAAGGCCACTGTCAACCTGGGTCCCCAGGTCCCTGATAACCTCTTCTGTGCTTAGTGGATTGCCACCTATATGGTAGCTTGGGGTTACCTTGTTTTTCCCGAAGGGTATGACTATACATTTTTGGCGCTTAACTTCAGGCCATGGCTCTGGCACCAGCTATCTGTTTCCGTGAGTCCCTTCTGAAGGATATCAGTGTCCGATGCACTTTCCACTATGGCACCCAGTTTGCAGTCATCTGCAAACTTTGTCAGCCAAAGTCCTCCCATGTTGGCCTGTACTTCTGAGAAGTAGATGCCAAACAATAGGGGCCAAGGACCGAGCCCTGTGGGACACCACTTGTGACCGGCTTGGAGTCTGACACAGCGCCAGCAACTCTAACCCTGTGGGTTCTGTCCTTAAGCCAGTTTGCAACCCATCTTGTGACATATGGGTTTACATTTAAGCTGGTAAGTTTTTCTACAATACCCGAGTGGGGTATTGTGTCGAAAGCCTTTGCAAGGTCAAGGTAGGCTGTATGGACTGCCTTTCCTCATCAATGGCCTTGGTGACTATTTCAAGAAGTCACCAAGTTCAAAAGGCATGATCTTCCCTTGACAAAGCTAAACTGGGTCGGGTCCAATGTCTGCAAGTCCCCTATATCTTTGTTTATGAGCTCCATTATGATCCTCTCCATAGCTTTGCAGACTAGACTTGTTAAGCTTATGGGGCGGTAATTACCAGGGTCCGTAGAGGCGCCACCTTTGTGGAGTGGGACCACAGTTGCCGCACGCCACCCTTGGGCACGATCCTGTGGTAAGGCTGAGATTAAACAGCTGCCTTATGTGCGGGTTTAATTCCTCATTTAGCTCGTGTAGCACACAGCCGGGACACCATCCGTCCCATTGATGCTGTGTTTTAGCTTTAGAGAGAGCAGCTTTCACCTGCGCATTTGAGATGTCCGGGAGGCTACACTCAGCTGGCATAGTTATCTCTCCTTTAGCGGGGCAGAGGGGTGAAGTTTGCACTGAACCTGTCTGCCAGTATGTTGGCAATGTCTGTGGGTTCAGTGATTTTTGTATCATTTTGGACTAATTCTGAGCATATCTGTGAGTTTCCACCCAGGTTCCTAACATAGCTGAAAAAGGCCTTATGATTGTCCTTTGAATCCATGGCAATGTTTCTCTCAAAATTGGCCTTAGTTGAGTTTATGAGTGCTCGTAATTTTTACTAATAATGATCAGGGGTGACTTCCCTTTTATGGATTTTGTTCTATCATGTAATAGCTTTCTCCTCTTATTGTAAAGCTTGTTAATGGCTGGGGTCCACCAGACTGGACGTTTGCCCTTTGTGGAAAGAGTCTTGGTTTTATTTGGGATTGCCTGATCCATGCAGTCCTGGAGGTGTTCATAGAAGGCATTTGTAAGGGCTTCCGCAGCTTGGGTTGTGGTTTCCTCTGACTCAGGGGCCTTGAAGGATACCACACCAGTCTTGAGTAGTGTGAAGTTTGCTTTAGAGAAGTTCTTCACTATGGTCTTTTTGTTTGGGGTGGGGGCGGATGTGGATTTCCAGTGAGATTAGTTTATGATCAGATCTCACCAATGAGGGATATACTTCCGTGTGGAGCATTTTGTCCCCATGTTTGTGACAATGAGATCTAGTATATTTTCTCCTCTCGTGGGAACAGTGACTAGCTGTTCCATGGCATTTGAATTTATGAACTCCAGGAACCGTTGGGCTAGAAAGTTAGGGCTTGAGTAATGTTCCCAGTCTATATTCGGTAGTTGAAGTCACCCAATATGATGGTGTTTGAGATACATTTATACCCTCCAGTGTCTTCAGGAAGGCTGTGTGGGGTTCCTGAGTTTGAGAGGGTGGCCTGTAGCATGCTACAATTTGTAGAGCAGTTTTGCCTATTGTTAGTTGCACCTGGATGGTTTCCAAGCTTCATGCATTGCCACCAACCTGGAGGTGTGAGTATCCTTTATGAATATGGATACACCCTCCTTTTGTGGAGTGGTCCGGTTTTGGGGCCGGAACGCATGATATGAGGTAAAACCTAATAGTGCCGGGTGCTCTCAGGAGCCTTGAACCAGGTTTCAGTTACAGCACAGACATCGATGTTCTCCATACTGAGAAGGGCCTCGAGTGCGTGCATTTTGAGATTTAGACTTCTGGCATTGAGCAGCATTACCCTCAATTTCTTCCCATTTTTGTTTTCTAGGGTGGTAGGTTTAGAATTTGAGCCTTGCCTAAAAAGGCACTATGGGGTGGCAAGAGCCTTAGCCAATATCCGAATCCCAGGGTGACAGGTGCAAGCCGCCCTTGCGAGCAGCGTGGCTTGTCAAGCATGTCATCCCAGGCAGACAGACACTGGATCCCCTTTGAATGACACCAGACATTAAGCCAATTGTTAAAGCTGATCATCTTGTCTCTATATTGTGGCATCATTCTTGGTGAAGGAAGGATACTGCTCAGGGTTAGGGTCATACCTGCCTGGGCTACATAATCAGAGAGCTCCTCTATGTCTCTTTTCATGCAGTCCAGGGAGGTACGCCTCAGGTCGGTCACACCAGCATGGACAATGACTGTGTCATATTTGTACTTGCTGTGGAGTGACCCGAGTGCTTGTGTTATGTGGCGGATTCTAGCCCGATAGGCAGCTTACTGTGACCCTCTCCTTGTTCAGCCTGGTGAGTGGGACGCCAGTGTGTCTGACTATGGAGTCACCTATGACAAGTATGTTTGGTGTTGTATTTGGCCTTAAGGGCTGTGACTGCTTTGCACACTGCTTTTGTGGTTTATGTGTTGCTTTTGGGGTGTCTTGAGGTAGCAGTTGTTTGGGTGTCTGCTTTGGAGGCCTCTGCTGTTTAGGTAAATTTGTACTCAGAGCCTCGAGTATGTCTTTGTGTGTTTATGTGTTTGATTCAGTGGAGTGGTAGCATTATGTGAGGCTGGTTTTGTGGTGTGTGTAGTTGCCTTCTCCTCCTGTCTGGTCTTGCCAGTCCTGAGTTGAGAGAGCTCAGCCTCCAGTTTGGCTAAATAGCTGCATCTCTCGCAAGTATTTGTGTTATGTGGGAGGAGGAGAGGGTTGTCTGTGTACATGAGGCAGTTATAACATTGCCTCAAGATTCCCAGATTCACCAGCTGGACCGAGAGGAGATTGACAACTGACCTTTGGACATGCTAGAATAATATTGGGAAATCCTTAATTGAAAACAAGGGCCAGTGGGGAGTGAGGGTGTAGTGCTTTTAATTTTTAGTGCTGACTTATATAATTGCTTTAGTGAGCAAGTGCCAGGTAACTTGAGTGCAATGTGATACAAGTAACTAAATGCAAAACGACAAACAGTAACTTTCTTTCAAGTGAAACAAGGAAATAAGTACAGTAAGCAATGCAGATATCACTAGTGATCCACAGAAGCTGAGAAGTTGCGTATTAGGTGAATTAGCTTCCAGGGAAATAACAAGCAAACAAACAACAAGTATATAAACAAAGCTAGATTCAGTAGGCCTGGATCTAGTCTATGATAGAGCAAACAAGGTGAACCAATTTCAGTAAGATACAGTTCAAATATTCAGGCACTATAAACCTTTAACCAGAAAATTCCCAGCTCAGAAGGGCAGAGTCCAGCCTCTTCTCCCACAAGAGTGCAGTCCACGAACCTTCTTAATGTAAAATAACTGGCCTGAAGCCCAAGTGCCTAAACCAGAACTAATACACTTGGACACTGGGCTCTCAATCAGCAGTTCCCAACTTAGAAGGATGAAAGCTGCCTGTCCTGCCACCACAGTGCTTGCCACAAACCTTCCTAATGTAAAACAACTGGTCTGAAGCCCAAGTGCTTAATCCAAAAGACTTGAATGATAGCTACACTTTAATCAAGTTACAACCAAGCAGTAATAAATACCATTGAATACTTTAGAGAATGTCTGGATTAGTGCTCAAGTTACACAAACAAAGCTAGATCCAGCAGGCCCGAATCCAGTCTATGCCACAGCAAACAAGGCGCACCAACTTCAGTAAGAAACAGTTCAGATATGCATGCACTATAAGCCTTTAACCAGAAATTCCCAGCTCAGAAGGGCAGAGTCCAGCCTCTCCTCCCACAAGAGTGCAGACCACGAACCCTCTTAATGTAAAATAACTGGCTTGAAAGCCCAAGTGCTTAAACCAGAATTAATACACTTTTAGAATAACAGACACTGAGCCCTCAATCAGCAGTTCTCAACCTAGAAGGATGTAAGCTACCTGTTCTGCCACAACAGTGCAGACCACAAACCTCTCAGTGCAAAACAACTAACTGGTCCGAAGCCCAAGTGTTTAAACCAAAAGGCTTAGAATGAGTTACACCAAGCAGTAATAAATACAATTGAGTATTTTAAGATGATGCAAAAGTAAAAAGAAGTAGGTAAAAACACAAGTACAGTAAAAGCAGATGAATTTTTTTTTTTTTTTTTTTTTTTTCTGAACAAGTGCTGAGATCAAAGAAACAGATTTGAGTGCTGAAACTAGAAAACTGGCTAGTTACAAGAAAAAAAAAAACAAGCTAGAAGGCTTCCCTCAAACACAGAAGGGCTTGGGGCTCAGAAGCCTACAAATAGTCTGTACCACTTAACAAGAAAGGCAGGAAATAAGCTTAATTTTTTTTTTTTTTTCTATTTCCCAGATGCTCTCTTTGTACACAGTAGGAGTGCCTGAAATCAGAATATGATCTCACTGCACTCAGTTGAGTGAGCAAATGAGATGGGCCCAGAGGCAGGCTGAGGGGCGGGCAGTTTCAATGCCACTAAGATTAACACCAAAACAAAAACAGGGCGGTGGGTGGGAATAACTGAAGAGCAGAATAACCAGTTAAAAATTCCTTCAACACTCCTTCATACACAGTTTAAATCAATTTAAATACTGTATTTTTTAAAAGTAAAAGTGCATAAAAAGGTACTTAAATTCTCTTATACGTCCAGTTGAATATAACCAAGTTCTTAGCTTGCCAAGCTGAAGTTTTAAAGCAGGAATTATTTCACATGCACCAGTTTAAATATGCAAGGACAGGAAATCACTGACTGTGGCTACCCCACACCTGTAATTACTAGCAAATAACAAAATTCAGCCAACACTAGCTTTTAGTTCAAGTTACTGAAGAGCAGAATAACCAGTTAAAAATTCCTTCAACACTCCTTCATACACAGTTTAAATCAATTTAAATACTGTATTTTTAAAAGTAAAAGTGCATAAAAGGTACTTAAATTCTCTTATACGTCCAGTTGAATATAACCAAGTTCTTAGCTTGCCAAGCTGAAGTTTTAAAGCAGGAATTATTTCACATGCACCAGTTTAAATATGCAAGGACAGGAAATCACTGACTGTGGCTACCCCCACACCTGTAATTACTAGCAAATAACAAAATTCAGCCAACACTAGCTTTTAGTTCAAGTTACTGAAGAGCAGAATAACCAGTTAAAAATTCCTTCAACACTCCTTCATACACAGTTTAAATCAATTTAAATACTGTATTTTTTAAAAGTAAAAGTGCATAAAAAGGTACTTAAATTCTCTTATACGTCCAGTTGAATATAACCAAGTTCTTAGCTTGCCAAGCTGAAGTTTTAAAGCAGGAATTATTTCACATGCACCAGTTTAAATATGCAAGGACAGGAAATCACTGACTGTGGCTACCCCACACCTGTAATTACTAGCAAATAACAAAATTCAGCCAACACTAGCTTTTAGTTCAAGTTACTGAAGAGCAGAATAACCAGTTAAAAATTCCTTCAACACTCCTTCATACACAGTTTAAATCAATTTAAATACTGTATTTTTAAAAGTAAAAGTGCATAAAAAGGTACTTAAATTCTCTTATACGTCAGTTGAATAAAACCAAGTTCTTAGCTTGCCAAGCTGAAGTTTTAAAGCAGGAATTATTTCACATGCACCAGTTTAAATATGCAAGGACAGGAAATCACTGACTGTGGCTACCCCCACACCTGTAATTACTAGCAAATAACAAAATTCAGCCAACACTAGCTTTTAGTTCAAGTTACTGAAGAGCAGAATAACCAGTTAAAAATTCCTTCAACACTCCTTCATACACAGTTTAAATCAATTTAAATACTGTATTTTTTAAAAGTAAAAGTGCATAAAAGGTACTTAAATTCTCTTATACGTCCAGTTGAATATAACCAAGTTCTTAGCTTGCCAAGCTGAAGTTTTAAAGCAGGAATTATTTCACATGCACCAGTTTAAATATGCAAGGACAGGAAATCACTGACTGTGGCTACCCCCACACCTGTAATTACTAGCAAATAACAAAATTCAGCCAACACTAGCTTTTAGTTCAAGTTACTGAAGAGCAGAATAACCAGTTAAAAATTCCTTCAACACTCCTTCATACACAGTTTAAATCAATTTAAATACTGTATTTTTAAAAGTAAAAGTGCATAAAAAGGTACTTAAATTCTCTTATACGTCCAGTTGAATATAACCAAGTTCTTAGCTTGCCAAGCTGAAGTTTTAAAGCAGGAATTATTTCACATGCACCAGTTTAAATATGCAAGGACAGGAAATCACTGACTGTGGCTACCCCACACCTGTAATTACTAGCAAATAACAAAATTCAGCCAACACTAGCTTTTAGTTCAAGTTACTGAAGAGCAGAATAACCAGTTAAAATTCCTTCAACACTCCTTCATACACAGTTTAAATCAATTTAAATACTGTATTTTTTAAAAGTAAAAGTGCATAAAAAGGTACTTAAATTCTCTTATACGTCCAGTTGAATATAACCAAGTTCTTAGCTTGCCAAGCTGAAGTTTTAAAGCAGGAATTATTTCACATGCACCAGTTTAAATATGCAAGGACAGGAAATCACTGACTGTGGCTACCCCCACACCTGTAATTACTAGCAAATAACAAAATTCAGCCAACACTAGCTTTTAGTTCAAGTTACTGAAGAGCAGAATAACCAGTTAAAAATTCCTTCAACACTCCTTCATACACAGTTTAAATCAATTTAAATACTGTATTTTTAAAAGTAAAAGTGCATAAAAAGGTACTTAAATTCTCTTATACGTCCAGTTGAATATAACCAAGTTCTTAGCTTGCCAAGCTGAAGTTTTAAAGCAGGAATTATTTCACATGCACCAGTTTAAATATGCAAGGACAGGAAATCACTGACTGTGGCTACCCCCACACCTGTAATTACTAGCAAATAACAAAATTCAGCCAACACTAGCTTTTAGTTCAAGTTACTGAAGAGCAGAATAACCAGTTAAAAATTCCTTCAACACTCCTTCATACACAGTTTAAATCAATTTAAATACTGTATTTTTTAAAAGTAAAAGTGCATAAAAAGGTACTTAAATTCTCTTATACGTCCAGTTGAATATAACCAAGTTCTTAGCTTGCCAAGCTGAAGTTTTAAAGCAGGAATTATTTCACATGCACCAGTTTAAATATGCAAGGACAGGAAATCACTGACTGTGGCTACCCCCACACCTGTAATTACTAGCAAATAACAAAATTCAGCCAACACTAGCTTTTAGTTCAAGTTACTGAAGAGCAGAATAACCAGTTAAAAATTCCTTCAACACTCCTTCATACACAGTTTAAATCAATTTAAATACTGTATTTTTTAAAAGTAAAAGTGCATAAAAGGTACTTAAATTCTCTTATACGTCCAGTTGAATATAACCAAGTTCTTAGCTTGCCAAGCTGAAGTTTTAAAGCAGGAATTATTTCACATGCACCAGTTTAAATATGCAAGGACAGGAAATCACTGACTGTGGCTACCCCCACACCTGTAATTACTAGCAAATAACAAAATTCAGCCAACACTAGCTTTTAGTTCAAGTTACTGAAGAGCAGAATAACCAGTTAAAAATTCCTTCAACACTCCTTCATACACAGTTTAAATCAATTTAAATACTGTATTTTTTAAAAGTAAAAGTGCATAAAAAGGTACTTAAATTCTCTTATACGTCCAGTTGAATATAACCAAGTTCTTAGCTTGCCAAGCTGAAGTTTTAAAGCAGGAATTATTTCACATGCACCAGTTTAAATATGCAAGGACAGGAAATCACTGACTGTGGCTACCCCCACACCTGTAATTACTAGCAAATAACAAAATTCAGCCAACACTAGCTTTTAGTTCAAGTTACTGAAGAGCAGAATAACCAGTTAAAAATTCCTTCAACACTCCTTCATACACAGTTTAAATCAATTTAAATACTGTATTTTTTAAAAGTAAAAGTGCATAAAAAGGTACTTAAATTCTCTTATACGTCCAGTTGAATATAACCAAGTTCTTAGCTTGCCAAGCTGAAGTTTTAAAGCAGGAATTATTTCACATGCACCAGTTTAAATATGCAAGGACAGGAAATCACTGACTGTGGCTACCCCCACACCTGTAATTACTAGCAAATAACAAAATTCAGCCAACACTAGCTTTTAGTTCAAGTTACTGAAGAGCAGAATAACCAGTTAAAAATTCCTTCAACACTCCTTCATACACAGTTTAAATCAATTTAAATACTGTATTTTTAAAAGTAAAAGTGCATAAAAGGTACTTAAATTCTCTTATACGTCCAGTTGAATATAACCAAGTTCTTAGCTTGCCAAGCTGAAGTTTTAAAGCAGGAATTATTTCACATGCACCAGTTTAAATATGCAAGGACAGGAAATCACTGACTGTGGCTACCCCCACACCTGTAATTACTAGCAAATAACAAAATTCAGCCAACACTAGCTTTTAGTTCAAGTTACTGAAGAGCAGAATAACCAGTTAAAAATTCCTTCAACACTCCTTCATACACAGTTTAAATCAATTTAAATACTGTATTTTTTAAAAGTAAAAGTGCATAAAAAGGTACTTAAATTCTCTTATACGTCCAGTTGAATATAACCAAGTTCTTAGCTTGCCAAGCTGAAGTTTTTAATAATATAATATGTACAGGTTCTTTACAGCAAATATAGCACTGACAGCATGAAATAACTGAGGCTGTTCTGGGAAACAGCTAGTATGCATTGCAGTCTTGTGTTAACCATTGCTTTCCAGATAGTATTATTTCAAAGGAGTAATACACAGTACAATAACTATCTGCCATGCATGAATTTCAGGATTACAAGGTCAGACTGTCCAACCCAGAGAGTATTAGTCAGAAATCAGTCAAGCAAATAACAGAAGTTCCCCAGTAGCTCAGTGTGATGGAAAATAGTATTGTTGTTCATTTTAGCACACCCAGACATGGTTCAAACCCAGGGAGTGGTACTGAGATGTGTGCATATATACACAATAGAAACCCTGAATATTTGCAGAAACAGTCAGAAAGTGTTAAGATATATTTTCCCCACAGAAAGAAATGTGTGTAGTAGCTGTATGAAGGGTATACTAGTACACCGTGTACAACTGTTCCAGTGTGCAACCCCATATTCCTGCAAATGACACCAGGATAGGTAAATATATCATGCCCTCTCCCTGATACATGTCTCCCAAGTGCCACACTGTCATGGCTAGTGGTCACTGCTGCCAATAAGCCTGGACACAGATAGGAATCCAGGGAAGTATGCCAGTAGCAGACACACAAAGCATTGCAAGGTACCCCTTCTGTGTCAGATATGTAACCCTGACATGTACAAGCCCCTCTAGTAATGTACCCATAGTTGTCACAGTCTACCCCATATCATTACAGGTTGACAGTTTAACACTTATGTATGTGCTACACAAGCTATGGGCCATAGGTAGATGTAAAGTGAGGGCAGACCTCTAGAGTATTGTGCAATACTGTTGTGAAAAATAGAAGCCTATGCAGTTGGTAATGCACTTATCTCTTCTCCCCACATCCCCTCATCTGCATCACTAATTATTATTCATATATTACCGTATGTTTTTCTCTAAACCTAATGTTGGGACATGCATTCCATTATTGTTCATATAATTAATTGGTTGCATGTGAACATACCTTGTTCCAATACCATCACTGGCGGCCTGTTGCTGTAATTGTTACTGGCATGCTGTTACAATGCTTACTATGCATGTGTTCTGTTTGCTATGCAACTGTTTCAAATCTGATGTTGTGGGTTAACTGGAACACCCATGCATGCTGTTAAAATGAATTTTTAAATGTTCTGTTCATGACTAACCAATATACCTGAGAAAACTTCACACCATAGCATGTTTGGGAGGCAGATTCCAGTGGATCCACTTGTCCCACCCCATCTGACTGTGGCACTGGGCCCCAGCACATCTGGGACTCAACCTGGAGCATCCTCATCTGCTGGTCCTGCACCACCATTGAGTGGAACTGCCTCAGGGGACATGGTCCATCCCCCACATAGGTGGTAGCATGGAGAGGAGCCCCTCACCTGAAGAATATTCTGGGGTATGGTGTGCAGCATCATCCGTTCCGAGTTGGGCGGGCAGCTATGCCAAATGGAGGGCTGCAATCTTGTCCATCCCGCAGCACAGCCACCTTCGGGGCCATGATGATGCAGTGGTGACTGCCCATTGTGGGGACCTCAGTCCCACTGTATCCATTTGGGGGCTCATGGGCCTCTGATTCCCAACCACCCTCCCTGTCCAAGGTGTTTACCCCCCTCATGTGTCATATACCGCCCCTGTCTGCTGTCTTGTGTGGCTTGTCTGTCTGCAAATGCTACTTGTCTTGCAAAACCTACCTCCCCAAACATACCTACAGCCTTTACCCAACATCCCACTCTCACCTAAAAAAAAAGGGCATCTGTCCCACAAAAAAATCATTGCTCCATATATAGCTCTACATTCTGACCCATATACAGTGAAATTAGTCAATATACCCACCAATTATTCTACAAATGTCTGTAGCCAACCCCCCTCCCTGCAGGGTGTGAGGCTGTAAATTTAAATTCTACACATTATTCACAGCGGTTGCTGCAGAAGAAATGTAGAGCTATGGTCCTTTCCTACACCCATCCTGCACATCCCTAGCTGGTTTTTCTAATGTTTTACCCCTGCTTGCCCAATTTCACCACTTTCCTATCACCCCTGCAGTACCAGGCAACAATTCTTACCACACTTTTTGGCCACAAAACCAAGACTGAAACACTAAAGGTGGAGGAGTTTCCATATTCACCAAAGATATTCACACCTCCAGGCTAGTTGCCCAACACAATGCATCTGAAATTCTCCAGGTGCAACTAACACTAGGTAAGACTGCTATCCAAATTATAGCTTGCTACAGATCCCTCACCATGCCCCAAGATTCTCACTACACCTTCCTAAACATACTGGAAAATATTAAGATACAACTAAACATCCTAATACTGGGTGATTTCAACTACCCTGCCATTAATTGGGAAAACTACTTGGGTACCAACTCCTTTTCCCAACGGTTCTTGGAATTCATAAATTCCAATGCCCTAGATCAACTAATCCATTGTCCCACCAGGGGCTCCAATATCCTAGACCTGGTCATTACCAACATGGGAGATAGATGCTCCACACCAGTGGTCACCCCCTCATTGGTCAGGTCTGACCATAAGCAAATCATCTTTGACATCCACATCCCCCCCCCCCCCCAGTAAGGAAACCTCCTTAAAAAACTTCTCCAAAGCCAACTTCATGCTATTGAAGTCAGAAGTGACAAACTTCATAACACCAATGCAGACGGGATCTGGAAGTTCGACTGCAGAATCCTACACTAAGGCACTGTATGAGCACATCCACTCGTGCATGAATCGTGCCATCCCAAATAGAACCAAGATGCTCTTCTCCAAAAAAAGGAAGCCAATCTGGTGGTCCCCTGCTATAAACAAATTATACAACAGAAGGAAGAAACTGTTGCAGAAAAGAGGAAAATCCCAGGATGCAAAAAACTCCCTCACCAGCCTCAGTAAGAAGCTGAGATCCCTCATAAAATCCTCAAAAGCTAGTTACGAAAATAAAATTGTCAAAGATTCCAAAGACAACCACAAGGCATTCTATAGTTATCTCAAGAATCTAAATGGCAACGCTCAGATCTGCTCTGAGCTACAACAGAATGGCACTAAATATACTGATCCCAAGGATATTGCCAGTATATCCTGGCAGATCAATTTAGTGCCAACCTCACCCCCCTCTCACCCCCTAAAGGGCCCATCTCAATACCAAAAGATTGCCAAATTCCAATAATCATGGCCACACAGGTAGAAACCACACTCTCCAAAGCTAAGAATACAGCATCCATGGGACCAGATGACATCCCAGGCTGTGTACTACATGAACTACAAAATGAACTGGCACCTCACCTAAGTGCCATGTTTAATCATAGCCTCATCTCAGGCTTCATGCCCACTGAGTGGCGCACAGCTACAGTTATCCCGCTCCACAAGGGAGGATCCACCTTGGATCCCAGGAACTACCATCCTATCAGTCTGACAAGCTTGATCTGCAAGGGCAAGGAATGCATTATCATGGAGCTTATAAACAAAGACATTGGCAACCTTCAAACACTGGACTCCACCCAGTTTGGGTTTGTAAAGGGCCGATCTTGTCTCCTGAATCTGATTGACTTCTTCGAATCAGTCTCCACAGCTGTGGACGAGGGTAAGGTGGTCCACACAGCCTATCTGGACCTCGCCAAGGCCTTCAACATCATCCCCCACTCTGGAATCAAAGAAAAACTTACTAAGCTGGGCATAAATCACTATGTCACTCGATGGGTTACCAACTGGCTTACTGACAGAACCCAGACTGTAAAAGTAGCCGACTCCAAATCCAGCTCCAGACAAGTGACAAGTGGAATGCCTCAGGGTTCAGTCCTGGGACCACTCTTGTTTGGCATCTACTTCTCTGAAGTACAGGCCAACTCTAAGGGACTCTGGCTAAAAAAATTTGCAGATGACTGCAAACTGGGAGCCATTATTGAATCCCCAAATGATGTGGATATTCTATAAAAGGGCCTTACAGAAACAGATGCCTGGTGCCAGAGCCATGGGCTCAAACTTAATGCCAAGAAATGTATAGTTATCCCCTTTGGAATAAAACATGTACCCATGAATTGCCACATAGGTGGCAGGACACTAAACAGTGAAAGTGTAATGAGATACTTAGGGACACAGATGGACAATGGTTGCACTTTCAATAACCACATAGCCACAACAGTCAGGAAATCCTTCTATGTGGCACACCTCATCACTAAGGGCTTTTCATCCAGAAAAAAGGAGGTCATTGTCCCACTGTACTCATCCCTCATTAGACCCATTATAGAGTATAATGCCCCATTTGGTATGTAGCTCACAAGACATTTGCAACAGCTGGAAAGGCCACAGGAATAGATCACTAAAAGAATCACAGGCCTAAAGCAGATGCCATATGCTGACCGTCAAAAAAAACTCCAGCTATACTCTGTGGCATATCGTCAACTCAGAGGCGATCACTGCTTAACATAAAAGGCCATTTCAAACCCTGAGCTGTTGGACATGCTCCACTTAAAGAAATCCCAATCCCTCAGAGCCACACGCTCCAGGGATCTAAACCTTGTCATCACAATGAACAAAACATGCTGGAGGGATAGGTTCCTGATCCAGAAACTCCCCATACTCTGGAATAGACTGCCCATACATGTCAAGCAGAGCACCTCATTGGCCCTCTTCAAAAGGAACTGTGATGATTAGATGGTAGATAGGAAATTCACCCCGGGGATCATGTCAGTCGCCCTGCTAGACAGGGGTCCAGAGAAGTAAATATTGTGGGAGGAAATATCCAGGGAATTGTTATGGCTAGGCTTGCATAGGCCCTAGGACCGATAGCCTAGTACCAACCTATGAACGTATGAACCTATGAACCCTTTTTTCTTTTCTTTAATTAAAATCAGCGCAGGTGTAAGCAGGAGTAAGCAGTGCTGAGTGAACTTAAGAGGGCTTAACCATCTATTAGCATCACTTAGCTTAGCACAAAACCATGCAAACCCACTTACAACTGTTTAAAAGTGCCTTAATCACTCTGTCTCCATCAGCCTTTGTTCTGTCCAGCAACAAAATAATCAGCACTGCTAAGTCTCAAACACAGGATGCCAGTACTACAATCACATCACCATACCACTACACCATCTGAGCTGTGAGAATTTGTAATGTTTTTACAAACATATCATGCACTACAATCATTTAACATAAGGGGAAAATATATATCTGCAGTGCTCTTATTTTTTATATATATATATATATATATATATATATATATATATATATATATATATATATATATATATATATATATATATATATGTGTGTGTGTGTGTGTGTGTGTGTGTGTAAATATATATATATATATATATATATATATATATATATATATATATATATATATATGGGATCCGTACAGATGCTCGACTGCATCCTTCACCGAATCCCAATTTGGTGAGCATACTTGTGCGAAAGTGCTGTTCACCGAAGCAGCACTCTTGCGTAAGTATGCTTGTTGTTCCGGTCATACTACAGTGCGCTAAGGGAATATTCCCTTTTCCCCACTGTAGTGTGACCTTGGAGTGAGAATATTAAAGTAGGGGTGTGGGGGGTGCAGCCCCCACATGGGGGGGTGCAGGGGGGCTTGTCCGCTGCATTCAAGTAGATTTTGTGGGGTTTTTTTACATACTTTAATGAAAGTGCTTTTTCGATGAAAGCGCTTTTGTTAAAGTGTGTTTGGTGGTAATGGATTCGGGCTTTTGAACTATCGTTCTAAAGTTCTAGATCCATATATCTATATATGTATAGATATATATATATATATATATATATATATATATATATATATATATATATATGTGTGTGTGTGTGTGTGTGTGTGTGTGTGTGTGTGTGTGTGTGTATATATATATATATATATATATATATATATATATATATAGATATAGATTTGTATATATACATTAAGATTACCATTAAATCCTTGCAGTTTAACTGTAATCTTAATGACAATGAGAATTCTTTCTCCTCCCCTTCTTTGCATAAAGAATTAATTATGCAGCAGCTTTTTTTTAAACAGTGTTCAGTTGATAACCTTTGTATTTCTGAAGAAGTTTGACTGTTAAATTGCTTTAAAATGAACTTGACAATGAACAAAAGCACTTAAATACAAGTGTTTCATTTTATTTCAAATTTATTTCAAGTTTTCTTACACTGTTGTCTTGGTGGACAGTTTTTACTGCTGGATTAAAAGATTTCAACTACTGGATTAAAAGTTTTCAAAGCTACTACACGAAGTGAAGCAATTTTTCTTTCATATCCAAAAGGTTTTATGGATATGTATATATATATATATGTATATATATATATATATATATATATATATATATATATATATATATATATATATATATATATATATATATATGTGTGTGTGTGTGTGTGTGTGTGTGTGTGTGTGTGTGTGTGTGTGTGTGTGTGTGTGTGTGTATGTATATATATATATATATATATATATATATATATATATATATACATAGATATATATTTATAGATAACCAACCTCTTATTGCAAGACATCTGCAAAAAGCCTGACAAAGTGGGGGATAAAACAGAAAAAGAGAAACAATACTGACATCTTTGAAATATGGCTGTTATATGCAAAGAAGTCTGCTGAGTAGCATGGTTTGATTTAACATATAAGTCCTGATGGATTCCAGGTCTGAAACCCAAATGAATGTCATCATTTGCTGCTGTCAGTGCTGAAATTATCCCAATGATTTGTCAGAAACCCACAACTGTTATGTGGAACAGACCAAACATTTGAGATAGGCATCTGGACAGTGTCTAGACATCTGGACAATGGAGAGGTATGATTGCAGTCATGTAACAGAAGAGAAAAAACACTGAGAGGTGCCAAACATTTCACCCAGCACCTTCTGAACCACAGTAAGAGCAACATGACACATCCCCAAATCAACTCTGGAGAATTACCCATGTATTTCCAAATATATCATGCACTACAGGGATGGAACTGTAGGAAAAGCAGACATTGGTGTGGAAATGTCCACCCACAACCATTTGCACCACAGTCACAGAAAAATACCTCAAATGAACTCTAGAGTAGAAAGACTGTTTGAACAAACATATCCTGATTGCCAGTCACACACTACACTGACATATACTGTCCCAACTCACAGTCTACTGGGAATCCTGAGGTGTTACAGGACATTCCACACTCTGCACCTACAAACATAAACACCTGATAGACTACCAGCAACTGTAGCAGCATGCACAGTCAGATAGAAAAGGATCTATGACACTCACATCTGCTACTCTCCTTACTCAGCCCAACAAACATTTACACAGAACACTGCTACACAGTCTTGCCAGTCTGTTAACAATGGCCACACATACATAACTCGCAACTGTATGGGGTTCCACAGAATGTCCAGGGTGTGGGACCATATGTATGGCCACTGCCACATACCACTTCCAAGTCACTGGGATGATATTAGGAATACAGTCACTGAATAATTTTATACCCATACCTCTGAACCACTTACTGCAAGGCATCTGGACAACGCATGACATACTTGGGGGACAGGGGGTCAGAAAGATGGACATATCTCACATAATGGTGTTACAAAATTTAACAGTTGCTGGTTTTACAGGGCTTGTTGTAACATAACATCCCTGAAGGATATGATGTCTGAAACACTAACGGATGTCAATATTTACTGACTACAATCCTCACATTATCCTACTGACTTCTCAGAAACAGATATTGTCTGATGAACTGACCAAACATAAAAGGCAAACCTCTGGGGTGTCTGTGGACATCTGGACAGTTGAGAGGTATATCAGAGATGTATCACAGTCAGACATCAAGTCACGCACAAAATGCATGTACAGACAAACCCTGTTAATCTGGCAATCCTCTATGTGTATAACAGCAATACTTACTTACAATCTCTTCCCAATTTTGGAGCTTTGTCCCCCATGTTGTTGGGCTGTCTCCACATGTCCTATCCTGAGAGGTATTTCCACCTACAGTCTGTGAAGCTGTAGCCCCCACACCATCATAATGTCCTCCACACAGGCAAGGAAAAGGGGCAAGGCCCACATGAAGGACTTAATTGTAGCACTGTGTTAATATGGCATTGGCTAATGGAAAGACAACACAGCTGCTCTGGATGCAAATAGCAAGTGGGAGACACCAGTTGATGCACAGGCTATCACCTGCTCATGAGCATTACCTACAAAAGCAAGCTGCTGCCTATGCAACACAGGTCTGAACCCATCTACACAAAGACAGACTGTGACTACACAAACCTTACCATTTCCATTATTCTGAGGAAACTCTTCAGCACTATAACAGGTTTGTCAATCACATAAACTTGCAATGGAATGCTGAAGGGGGGATGCAATAATGTCAAATAGGAAGTTAAACACTAAGTCACAACATGACCTGCTAGCTGCTACACTCACATGCTGCTGTCCATCTCTTATGACCTTTCCTGCTTGCCATGTCTGCATTGATACAGATCACATCTCTGCCCCCTGAGTCACCTCAGCAAAGGTCAGTTTATTTATGACTACTACTGGAGTGTCTGTTGTCCAATACTGAGTGCAACACTGCTAGGCCAGCTACCTGGGATGTTGTAAATATTCATATGTCACCTGTGAATGCTACTATGATACATATGCTTGTCTTACAAATGTAAAAACTTATATAGGGTATGTACATAGATTACAACAGGTGCAAAAGTGTGTGTTGAACTGTATGTTATATACTGAGCCCATACCTGACAACTGTCCAGAGTTTTGCAGACTGACCACATGTCTGCCTCATATTTTAGTCAATGCCATATACAGTTGTGTATTGTCTGGCACATCACCAGCAACCCATTAAAGACTGAAGTCATAACATAATAGCATACATTTGATTGTCAGATGTAATATCCTGCGGAGTTGACCTGTGAATGCAACACCGTCTTTGCTGGCAACTAAGTGTGTTTCAGCTAGATTCACAAAGTGACACTATTTTCCGGCCTTTGCCCACCAGTGATGTGTGCCTTTGTGCAGATGTCTTGCTCTAACAGGAGCTAGGTGTCTTAGCATGAAACCCATGTCAATGCAAGTGTACTTTGTCCTGTAGGATGCTGACATTTGTGCGGTCACTGACACCTGCTTTGGAGCTGTGGAGAGCACACTAACCTTGCCAAGTTACTCATCCCATCATACATTTAGACCCCAAATGGATGGCTTCAAAACCACAGGAGGTGGAGTGTTGAACATTACCATACACATATACACCTCCAGGTCGGCCAAACAGTATGCCGCATGGGAGACATCCCGAGTGCAGTTAACAGTTGACAAAACACCTATTCAAATCATAGCTAACTACAGGACTCCAACCATGACTATGGACACCCACCACACCTATTGGGACTTGCTGGTATCTGTCAGGATTCAATCATCTACCCTGCTCCTGGGTGACTTCAACTACCAAACCATAATGTGCATGACCTATGCCACCTGAACATGAGCACACAGAGATTCCTTGGCTTTGTCAATGGCAATACAGTGGATCAGCTGGTCAACACTCCTACGACACATTGAAATATCCAGTACTTGGTCCTAACCAACATGAGTAGCCACCGTGTCATCCTCCTGGGTAAGATTTGACCACTGTTCAGATCACCATCTCTCCTGCCCCCCCCCCCTTGTCAGGGTCAAACAAAATTAACTTTACATGACTGACTATAAATATCCTCAGAGCAGGTAGAAGTAGCTTTACAGCCAACATACCATCAATTGGAACTAGCAGTAGTGTCCAGGCCCACACCACAACACTATGTGGGCACCTACATAGCTGTATGGACTCAGCAATACCTGACAAGACATCATCTCCCTCAAGGTAGGGTAAACATCTGTGGTGGGCAGCAGCAATACACAAGTACCATAACAGGTGGAGATAATTGCTGGACAGGGCCAAGAAGGAACAGGTGCCTTATTGGTAGCAATGTCACCTTGGTCTGCACAAGCAAATAAGGTCACAGGTGAATTACCCTAAGGCTATCTTTGAGTGCAAATTGGACTCATCCACCAAGGCCAGTCACTAGGCCTTCCACACATGTGTCTGCAATCCCAGAGGCAACACACAGATCTGCTTTGTAGTGGTGGTGAATAACACCACATACACATACTGCATACATATAGGCGAACAACTGCAGACAGGTGAAGTGTAAACATCATCCCCCTATCCCTCCATTGATACACATGTGCATGCACAGCACCTGCCCCTCTCCCCTCATCATGAGGAAGTAGGTCTGTAATGTCCTCTCAAAGGCAACACACAGAAGTCTCCATAGGCCTGATACCATCCCTGGCTGCATCATACATGAACACAGGCATGAGCTTTCAGATCCATTATGCACTGTAGTCAACCAAAGTCTGAGCACTGGTATCATCCCATCTGCACAGAGGACAGCCACTCTCATCCCTATACACAAAGGCAGAGCAATACACCGACCCAGCCAATCATATGCATATTAGCCTAACTAGCCTGCTCTGCAAGGGCATGGAAGGTAATATCAAGGACATTATGAACAGGGACATTGGCAACCTCAAAATGCCTGAGGCCAAAATAGCATGGTATTGTCAAAGGGAGATCAGTCCTGTTAAACCTAGTCAACCTCTCTGAAGTGGTCAACAAACACAGGGATAAAGGGAAGATGTTGAACAATGCCTACCTTCACCTAGCTCATTTCTCTCACAATAATCCCAAGGTGGCCAGGATACATACGCCTACACAGCTAGGCATCAACCAGTATGTTACCAGATGGGTAGCTAACTGGCCCAATGATAGTACCCACTCAGTCAGATTAGTGGAACCCACCTCTAGTAGTAGAGACTTCCAAAACAGTGTAGCCCAAGAATCGGTCTGGGGGCCTCTACTGTTTGAGATATACGTATCTGAGATACAGGACAAAAGCAGTGGTCTGTGGCTGACAAGGTGTACAGATGATTGTATGCTAGCCACTGTCTTACATTCCCCTACTGATGTGAGCATCCCCCAAGAGACCCTCACCCAATTAATAACTGGTGCAAGAACCATTTCTGCAAACTGAATGCCAGGAGAGGCATCATTCTCCTTGGTGTGCCAGATGTCATCCACACTAATTATGACAGTAATAATGTACTGAGCATGCAATCAGGTGTGAGGTGACTTGTGCACCAAGGTTGATAGCAACCTGACAGTTTCCCACCATGTGGGCACCATTGTATGGAAGGCTGTCTACACGGCCCAACTCACAAATATGGGTATGTCATCCAGGAACCAGGAGGCCACAACATCCCTGTACTCCACCCTTATCATAAGCATTACCAATTATGATGGCTCCTTTGACATGTACCTTGACAAGCAAATGCAGCAGTTGCAGAAACCATAGAGGTTTTTTTACCAGGTGAATCCAGGGTCTGTAACACCTATCCAATACAGGTAGGCTGAAAGCCCTGTCCCTGTACTCAGTCTCATAAATGCTGATCATAGGTGACCAGTGTCTGGCATACAAGGCCCTTTCCAAACAAGCATTGATGGTGTTTCTGCATATCTGTAAGACAAACCCCACTCATGCATCATGCACACAAGGTCCTCACATGGTCTGTGACATGTGTAGAACTTGTTGATTGGATAGTGTAGTGTCCAATACAATACACTGTCTGTAGAATATACTCCATTCCCATGTCTAGCAGAGTACGTGTATAGCCCTTTTGAAGAAGAAGCTGGATGACTGTATGGGATCCCACATGTGTCTCAGCTGTACAGGGGAAACAGTTGCTGCTTGGAAGGGACATGGGCAAATGTCTGTGCCAGGCTTATGAAGGCATCAGGGTCAATAGCCTGGCATCATGTTATGAGGCTACGCACCTAGTACTTTACATGATTCCTTTATGTATTACAGACTGTTCTGCTATGTTATCTGAAATGAATCCCTGTGAGTCTGAACTATGTAGGTACTGCAGTGATATTTTATGGTCTTGTCCCTTCACCAGATATCATCACATATTGGTAAACCTTGTCATTGTGTGTGGTCTGTATAGCAGTAAGTCAGCTCTTACATGTACGTGCATATGCACTTGGTGACACTGTATAGCTCACTTCAATAGTCTTGGTCTTGGCCACAATTATCATTCTGCTACTAGGTCCATCACACAGTAGGATTTGTCATCTTTCATTGTGGGCATTACAGTACCAGTAAAAGATATAGACTGCTGCAGGCAAAACTACCACAAGGTCTGCCCTGAAGGGCCCATATGTGTCACAGCTGTGCCTGAGTGTACCAGGAGTGTGTGTGTGTGTGTGTGTGTGTGTGTGTGTGTGTGTGTGTGTGCATGTGTTTGTGTGTGTGTGTGTGTGTGTGTGTGTGTGTGTGTGTGTGTGTGTGTGTGTGTGTGTGTGTGTGTGTGTGTGTGTGTGTGTGTGTGCATCAGAAACATACTACTGCAGGGTATTAATTTACATATGTTGTCTTCCCCTCATAGGTGAACACAGGAGTTGGTGTCCCTCCCCTGATGACCTGATGTCAGTGTCTTAGCAGACTCCCATGATGATGGTGGTCATAGTGAGGCACAGGTGGGGTAGTTGGTGCCTGAATCTGTGCCATTGTTTGGTATCCCACTTTAACCCCCAATGTCCACACACACAGTCAGTATGCCCACACATATCCAGTCCTCAGCAGCAATGGATAATGGAATGGTTAAGGGTAGTGGCATGGAACAGGCTAGTGTGTTGAGTATGGCAAGTGTAAGTGTAGACACCAGCCATAGGCAGAGACCAGGCAAGGCCACGCACAGGCAAATGGACAGGGGTGCTCGACAGAGGACTGCTGCCGATCAATCCCCTGTCACAAGTGCCATAGCATGTGCCACCAGATGCATGTTATGGTCCATCAATGAGGCACAGGTGCGTACTCACTGCAACACCAGACAGATGCTCAGGGTCATGAATGCAGCACTCCTTGCTATGTGTGATGACCTCCATGGCATTTGTGATGCCATACATCATCTTGCTAATGTTGTGGATAGACAGTGGGGTGAGACATTGTTCCTGCTCTACCGTGCAATGTTTGTGCTTGAGCACGTGGTGGGAGTAATGTATCAGCCAGGTGGACGTAGGTCAGCAACATGATCAGCTGCGAGCCCACGTGGCTGTGCACATTCACAATCCCATAGGGGCAGTACCAACAGCACTACCAAAGAGAGGGTGCTGTCCACACCACACCAGAGCAGTCCATAGGCACATTGTCCTGGCCAGTCCCATCAGGAGCACAGATCCAGCAGACAGCAGTCACCATTAGGGAGTAGTACTGCATCTGTCCTTGGGCCTGGCAGTGCCAGTGATACTCCTGACAAAACCAGTTACCACATCCCTGGCATGAGATGGTGAACCTTACATCCTGCCATGTATGGTCCACGGCTGTCCAACATAGCCCTGTGTTGGGCCTCCACATTGATTGATGGTGTGCAAGCACTCACACATTCCCATCACAAACTAGTCACCACCAGACATGCACAGCTCTTCTGCACGGCCCATTTGAACATCACCCCTTCAGACACACACACACACACACACACACACACACACACACACACACACACACACAGACACACTCGCACACACATACTGTCAGCCATATGGCCCAGCTTTGGCCTCTAGCAATCCAATACCACACACTGTGCATGTGATGATACTTATGCCACAGCCCTGTTATCCATACCATTGATGCACATCATGCTCATATGGGTCTTATGCACAGGGTGACTATAGTACAGTGTATCAATGTCAAGCTATGTAATGTGCTGTCTGCTGGCAGTAGTTATGGGTACACATCGAGGTATATATACCTTGTTAACCATGATGCACTATTGCTGTTAGTACTGCTGACTGACTGTAGTGTCATGCACTGTATTCTGGTTGTGTTCCAGGTGTCTGTGT
>NC_056733.1:1376762074-1376852074 GCF_019279795.1 Protopterus annectens
TCAGTGGCAGAGCAGTACAGAGTAATGTGGTGAACCACTGACAGACAGTTGTGTATAGGTTGACAGGTTGCTATAACGTTAGTAGGGTATTGGCCCTGAAGCCCTTATAAGCTACGCAGATGAGAGTGTAGCCCATGTTATAACATGTCATCATACAGAGCCTCTGTCCAGCAGGGACACAGGTGGGATTATAGAACTGTATTTTGTGTTTCCCATGCAATTATACAGGGAGCACATCACTCAGGGTACTGAGGCACTTGGCTTGTTGTTGACACAGAGTGTATTTCACAGATGGGGAAGTGCGTAGTACAAGTATCTGTCACACCAACAAGCCATACTGATATCACAGCCCAGGTTGATGCTGCTCCTACAGATTGATGGAGTGGGCCTTGAGTTCCAGATGTGCAACAGTCTCCATTAAGGCAGGGTCTGGATTTCTTTGTATGCCAGACAGGGATCACCTCAGCAGAGTCTGTATGGAATGGGGTAGAGGGACAGTGCTGTTAGCTTATCTGTGTAGGGTAGGTGTTTGGTGTTTGGGGTAAGACCTTAGTGTTTGGCCCTGGTGTGTGGAGTCTACATGGTCTGTGGTGTGTAGGTTTGTAGAGTTCTCATGTGATTTTTGCCTCTGAGGTGTCCATTGTTTGGGTTTTGTTTTGTTGCGGACCTCCACTTACATGGGTGTGTGTTGTGCATTTGCAGGTGATGTTTACTGACACCTTACACTGCATGGCACTTGTGTTACTGCACAATCTGTTCTGGTGTGCACATTCTCCATTTGTCTGGCCAGTGGTAACCCTTCCCCTTATGTGTGTCACTTTGTCTTTCTGTACTCTGGTTACAGGTTTTGTCCACAGTGGCTGCTGTTATGTATTTGTAATTCTGATGTGGGTGGGGTACATGCCATTACATTGCACACAGGGTTGTGGACTTCACCCCTCTTAGTGTACCTATTTAGCAGGTTGTACATCATTGCACCACACCATTTGCTGTGGTCCTTAGATGGTTTCTGTTGCTATATGTTATTATGAGGCTACATGTGTACCTGTCATACCATCACAGATTGACATCTGCACAGGCCCAAATATGACAGTCAGACTATGGCCCACACATGGGAACAGGGTGTTAATAATGTTCTGTCAAACAGACAGTTGGTAAATGCTTGTTTGCTCTTATGGGTTTGACATCTGCTTCCCCACTGTCTGCCATTGCTGTTTTGACATGACCCTTTTTTGTTTTGCAAATAGTTGGCAGGCAAATGCAATGTTAGGACAAGCAGAACAGATAATACAAGGCATACTTGTGCTCCTTCTGTGACAACCTGTGTCATTCCAGGGGTATGGCTGTTGGCCAGTGACATGTTGTCAGTACTGACACAGAAAGGTGGCAGCCTTTTATACACTGGCAGTGCACTGACCTTGAGGTACCTGCTGTCCTACTAGGCATCATACCTCTCAACTTCTGAGAGCCAGACATCTAGACAAAGCCATAAGTGACTGGGAGACAGAGGCCTAAATATTGGGACCATTTTAAAGTAGTGGCCTTACAAACCTAGAAAGGTGATTCAATAATAGGTTTTGCATTTGCATGTGTGCTTCTATAGGGTAAGAGTCTGACACTACAATTTGTCATCATTTTCTGATCTTAGTCTTACCTGATTTTCCAATGAATTGCCAGACAGCCACTATTTCATGTTATACAAACCACAATTATGATGCAAACCTCTGGACATTCTGCAATAGGTCTGCACAGTGGAGAGGTATGGCAGGCACTGTGACGGTTACTCCAAGCTGTGTACTGTCCATATGTTTGGCCCCCTGCCCATGACCTGTACAGCTTTCCTGTATTAACAGCTATTGACATCTGGGCAGTGTGTACAACACCTACTGTGAGTGTACCTGACATGCAGAATACTTGGCAATGCAGTTCTTGGAACATGGTCTTGTCAAAGACAGCTGTATACATAAGCCACTATGAAATGGCACTTGGGATTAAGTGCTGGCTACATCCTGACAGTATTAACTACACATATACATAGCTCATTGACCCCTGCATATTGTGGACATGCAACAAGTTATCATGTTGATTGGGACAGCTCCGGCAATGTGTGCTCTGCTGCTATTTCCTGGCAAACATACATGTTACTGCATTTCTATGGGGATAAGGGGGGCACAACTGTCAATTGTACACATTTACACAGACTGTGCTGATATTTGCTTTACATTTTGGTTCCATTTAGCATAGTACTGTGCCCTATCTTGGAGACTAGAGGCATATCACTAAGAACCACAGGTCAGATTGTAATGGCATACTATGAGTTTCAGACTTCTTACCCTTCAGAGCCTTATTGCAACTGTAAGACCTGCTGAGCTTTCACTGTGTAAATCTGTAGGGGGGTATTTCATTATTGTCGCCACTTGTGGGCCTTTGCCAGACATTTGTTTATGGTTTTCTACAGCTGACTTGCTGGGTGAGGCTAAGGGGTGAGTATGAGACCCCCATGCTGACATCCATGCCTGTTACCTATGACCCCCCAGTTAGTTGGCCCCCCACATATACAGCAATGGGATTCATCACCTTGGGTACTACTACATAGTGTGGGGAAGCAAGTATTGTGCAAACATTTCCTGGTGTCCCACATAGCTGTCACTTGTCTGCTGCTATCTCAGTAGGCCACCCCATTCCCTTGCATGCATGCAGCGATACCATAGATATGCTACCAGAACATATTAATCCATTCATTTATTGTTAAGAAGACTGACTTACCTTGTGCCTGCTGCAGTTGTGAAGACGGTGCTTGAGGGCTGCCTGTGTCGGATGCACTCAGTACACTGCCTATACATGATAAGTTACAGGTAGTGTGATGTGTGTGTCATCCATTTTACTGTTTGTGAAAGTCAGAGAGAGGTATCAGTCCCTGGGTCCCTACAGTGTCAATGTGTGTGCTATGTGTTGCCTCTTTACCAAGGCCAGGGCATACTGGGCATGGCTCTGTCTGCCTACAAGGGCTGGCTCAGGGGGTTCCTACTTTGAGTCCCTCTGTGCCTGTGGGGACCTTGTCAATGGTGGGGGGGGGCTGTGTGGCCCTTCCCTGTGCTGTTCCTGCTGCAACTGTTTACTCAGGATGATACCGTGTAGCCTGGCACATACTATAAACATGTGTGCACATGTGGGTGGAGATCACTGCAAGGCTCCACCAGATATGTCAAGGCAGCAGAACCGTGACTTGAGCATCCCAAACACATGGTCTATAATGATCCTGGTTTGCGGGTGTGCCTCATTATCATGTTCTTGAGTGGGTGTGTCTGCATTTATGATGGGTGTCATCATCCACAGCTCCAGTGCATAGCCAGCATCTCGCATGATATGGCCATATGGGGTGTCCCCCTTGGCAAATCCCTGATACAGCTGTAAGGAATGCCAGATGTGAGCGTCATGATAGCTTCCAGGGCTGCCAGCACACACATTAATGATAATGTCCTGGGCATTGCTCATGACCTGGCAGTTGATGGAGTGAAAGCCCTTGCAGATTAGGTAGACCCTACCCTGTTCACTGGGTGGTGCTTTGATGTGGATGTGCGTGCAGTCTATGGCACTGAGTACCTCTGGGTAGTCTGCTACATGGTGGAAGAGGCGCATATTGCTGGTCTTCTCCTAACGGGTGCTTGAGAAGTGAATGCGCTCACTGGCATGTGGTAGCATGGCATCCAGGAACTGGTGGAGTACCTTGGATACAGATGGCTGTGAGACCCCAATGATGTCCCCAGTATGTCTTTGGAAAGTACCTGTAGCTAGTATTCTTAAGGCTACATCACTGCCTTATAGCTCCTACATGGTTAGGTGCAGCCAGAGAATGGTCTCCCATTTAGCGATTCAGTAAAACTTGTTCATTTGCATACCTATCTGTCTTAGTCCCTTGTTATACCACTACACCAGAGCCTTCTTCCTTAGCAACCAGTGTTACCTGTTATTATTTTGATTCTACATGCCATACAGTATAATGGCAAAATGCGGATGTCACTTAAAATCGTCTTTTCACATATTTTTTTTATTTTCGGCATAATCCTGTTTGCATGCCACTATGCTATGCTTAAATGTCCGAAATCAGCCAAAAAACCCTTTGATTTTCATATTTTTTAACACTTTTCCATGCCAATGGCCATATTTTTGGCCATTGGCATGCCTAATGATTATAATACAGGCTTTACTTTGAGCTGCCATGCCCCACTTTCATTTTTGCAGAAATGTACACGGTTAATAACTAAATACATTTATGCAACTAACACTGTTCTTGTAAAGATGCGTGCCTGCATAATGAATCGCTAATTCACCCCATTTGCATGGTTTTCACCAGAAAATGAGGTAATTAGCATAATTCAGTGGTGTCCGTGCAAGAATAGTGCTAGCAGGTTCATGCATGCCACCAGCCTTGTTTACTGGATCACTCGGTGGTCATATTCCATGCAGGGGCTGCTGCACTATTCCTGCACGGAAAAAAATGCTTATTGAATTCTGGGTTATATTTACACTCTAGTGCATCTTGGCTGAAGGTCACCTTGGAAGGGAATTCTGGGTAAATGTTAATAGTTAGTGATCCCTGATATACTCTATGCTCTGTTTCCAATACTGACAAAGTAATTATAACATTTTTCCTTACAAATTTTTAGGAGTCTCTAGGACTGTGTGTATTGTATGATGACGACTTGTAACCGATTAATTCATTCTCAGTATAAAAAGCAAGAACAGTTTTTATGTGTGAGGATAGGGACTTGATGGGCAGTATGCAAAATCTTAAACTGATTACCATGAGAACTATAGTGTACATGCCATACTACTGGAAGTAGAAAATGGAGACTGATCAACAAGTTGCAACAACATTATTATGGGAAGGAACACACACTTTGTTTTTAGTTATCTGCTCTAATTCATACACTTGTCATGTACCACCTGTCGCTTTCTCTCTGGCCTTCCCTATAATCCCAGGAACTACAGACCCATTAGTCTTACTAATCTCATATATAAAGCCTTAGAAAGAATTATCATCGAAATAATGAACAATGACATAGGAGACATTCAGACAATGGACCCAATCCAGTCTGGTTTTGCCAAGGACAATTCATGCCTAAAGAACCTGCTGGACTTCGTAGAGAAGATCAGCAAGGAAACATATGTTGGAAAACAGTGCATACTCCCTACCTTGATGCAGCTAAGGCATTTGATACAATACCCCACTCAAGCAGTGTAAACAAACTCATGGCATTAAGCATGTACCCCTATGCAACTCACTGGATAGCCAGCTGGCTCACAGACAGGACCAGGGAAATTAGGACAGCAGAGATCACCTCTACAAAGAAGGCATTCACCAGTGGAATTCCCCAGAGTTCTGTACTGGGTCTGCTCATTTTTGGCATGTATTTTTAAGAAGTCAAGGCCAATATGAAGGGCCTCAAGCATACCAAGTTTGTAGACGATTGCAAATTAAGAGGATTAACAGACCCCCCCCCCCCCCAAGATACTAATGTCTTACAGGAGCATGTAACACAGACAAATGATTGGTAACAAATCCACAACTTAACACTCAATGCCAATAAATGTATAACAGAAACTTTTGGGAAATCAGCCACTCACAGAAATTACCTCAATGATAGACCCAGTAGTCAGGGATTTAGGGGACTCATGTAGATAGTAACCTGGTATTCAACCAGGATGTGTTTAAGGTTGTAAGAAAATCATTCTCTGTCACTTAAGTTATAAATAAGGCATGGCATCTACGTCCAGGGCAGCCATCGTGTCAGTGTACTCAGTCACCATCAGCACATCATTGAGTATAACACCCCTTCCTGTATGTACACAACTAGGCACATGAAACAACTGAAACATCTGCAGAGATTCCTCAGAAAAAGAATACAGGGTGTAAACAAAATGTCCTATGCAGATTACCTCAAAACCCTATCTATATACTATGTTTCCCTGCTCTGAGGAACCTTTTGCATATCCACAAAACAAACACCATCAGATCTACTAGATATAAGGATTTAAACTTGCTTGTGACTTAAATAGGACATGTTGGAGGGACAGGTATATATCTCAGAGAATCACCATTCCCAAGAATAGGCTTCTCTTCCATCTGAAGCAGATCCCTTTTCTAACCATTTTCAAGCATAACCTGAGCTAGTGGATTAAAAACTGGAAATTCACTCCCTGGTTTTATGTCAATTTCTCTGATGCACAGTGGCAGCCATTAACTCATGAGTCATGACCTTATTAACATATACCTCAGTAATCTATAAAACCCAATAACTTGTGGGATACATTTGGGTTGTGTGGCTAGGCATCTAAACGTCCCAGTGTTTGTTAGCCTTTTATAAACCTATGAACCTATAGAGACCCCATTACTTTATTCAATTCTACTAGATTACTGTGATAATGCAGAAACATTTTCCTTTCAAATCAATTAAGTTATGGAGCAAGAAAAAATCAGAAATATTATTTTTTTTTAATTTGCCCACTAAGCATGTCCAAAAAAATCTTGACTCAGTTGCTACTGTTAGCCTGACCTACCCTTGTTACCATTCAAAATCCAAAGGCAAAGCCTTTTTTTAGCCCTTATCTTCAACTTGATATACTTCTGGATGGAAGAAAACAGCAAAGTCATCTGCCATTCTGTCTTCAGTTATTTGTAGTGTGCAGATATTTGCAAGCTGTGTGTGATGCTATTCTCTTCAGTTGTGAGGAAGAGGGGGCAGGAGGTGTGATTGTTTTTACTAACTGAATGAGGTTGATGCATTATCAGAATGACAACTGACCCCAAGTCCTCTAAATATGGGCCAAGGGGTCCCTGGGGCTACCTAGTTAATACATTAAAAAAAAATAAGGAAGTAAGCATCAGGACTACTGACAGACGGCATTTAACCTTGCAACTTATGCATAGACTTCTGTCTTACCTAGCAGATACAGGGAAAAAGACTGCTTCTTTCAATGGACTTACAGCTATGGAAGAAGCCTGTTGTTCTTGTTAAACATATAGTCCATGTAATGAACAGTGAAATGGGTGACATGCTCTGCATAAGCTCATTATACTGTTTGCTTAATTAGTCCAGTATCTCTGTAGCACAATACCAATACCATTCTTGGTGGAGATGCTCTTGGAGGGTTTGAACAACTCTGGAATTGTACTCTATTACCATGTCAGAGGACAATATTAGTACATAGTCTTACAGTCTCTAGATTGTGTATTCATTGTTATCCATATGGAGATGCTAATTTTCCATATGATCTGAACTTTACCATACAGCTTGTTCCATAGTGACTTACCTGTTCTGCAGTCCTGATGCATTACAATCAATGAATCATATGTAGGCTTTTTTAACCTGTTACCTGTATGCTACCTTGCACACTGCATACCATGTCAATAAATCCTACCCAAAAAGTATTTCTCTTGAAGTAACTTATTAGGAATGATCTGTGTCATAGAATTTAAGACTGGAGCATGCTTCAGCCCTGGTAAGTCAAAGAACATACAGTTAATGTGTAAACACAACTCCCTCACATTCCATTCTTTAAACTGTATTGAGTTATGATTTGTTCCACATAGAAATGATGCCTGGTAAGTGACTAAAACAAGTATCAGGCAGTCATACAAAACATTTTATGAAACATTGTGTTGAAAACTGCACTGAAATAATGTTAATCCAAGTATAAATAGAAAAATAAATCCAGAAATTAAAGCATACAAACTTTAATGGTTTATTAAGACCTTTCATTTTTACATTGTCAACTAATTCTTCAGAAAAAAAATCATGTTTCATTGACCTCTGACATGAGCACACTCAGATTTTGATGCAGGAAGATCAGAAGACTGCCAGTTCTATTCCCATGTTAGGTAATTGAATTAGTTTTCACTGCTAACACTCCAGAATAGCATATGTGGTTCTGAATGTGTCATATTTCAGATGAGGAATTAAACTGAGTTCCCCATTTGTTGGAATTGGTGATAGCTTAAGTGGAAGAAAGAAATTGCATGGCACTTATCAAAAAGAATAGTTGAGCTTTATGTATCTCGCATACTTTTTATTTAGTGTTTCAGAGGCAAGCATTAAACTCTAGCAATGTGTACTTATCTTACCTACCACCTGTATGTGCCAGGCCAATGTTGTAACTCTGTGTAAATTGATTTGTTTTTTGTAATCATCATTCTCTAAAATGTATTTCTTTCAGATAACAGAAATATACTATAGAACTCTGTATTGTGAAAGATAACTATCAACATAGAATCCAGTCCTTACCTGCTTCCATTTGATAATATTAGAATAGAGTTAGTGGTATCTCTTACTGAGTTAAAGTGATGGCCTATACTCTGTGTTTTTGTCCGTCACTAATGGTATCTTTTTTGACTGCAAGAATTCTGATAGTCAGAAGAATGGTCTCTACTAATGAGAATGTGTTTTGATTCTACTGAAACTGTTAACCTTCTTTTACAAAGCCTATTTCTTTCTTTCCTTCTTAAAAGTCATCTTCATTCAAGTATGTCATCTTATATTCCATAATCATGCTAAGCTCTTTGGGTTAATATTGGTTGTTTTACCTTTCTCTCTCTCTCTCTCTCCCTCCCTGTCTCTAAGTTTTTTTTCTGCCTCTTATCCCCACACTATTCTTTTGATGATAGCCCTGTGTAACAGCAAACAGGCATCTCCTGTAAATTGAACAGCAAACTTTCCTATCCTGTCTTCTACAGCTGCCAGGACATCTGCCTGTGCTTTTAAAATGTTTACTAGTGAAGGTTACTTTTTTTTATTCAGTGCTCCAGTGGAAAGTATTAAACTGTAACAGTATGCAACTATCTTGCTTGTCACCTGCACTTGTCCAACCAATACTGTAATCATATGTAACTTACAATATTTTTTTCTGTAGTCATTATTCCAAAGAATTTACTTCCCTCTTTCAGTCAACAAAAAAAAGAAGACTGTTGTCTGAAAGTTAGCAGTCAGCATTGAGTCCACTACATGACTGCTTCCATTTCTTGTTGGTTATACTTTGGTTCTAATTTTATTAAACCTCACTTGTCATCAGTAGCAGATATATTTTTTTATAACTGCAAAACAGACTCCTGCTGTAGTTTTGGTAGCCCCCCTATCTGCTTTCACTGCTCTCAGGCTCACTAATCTGCTCTACCCTACCCCCAATTCTCAACTACCCCTATGTATTCTAAACGTAAGCCATACTCTTTATATCACTCAGCAGTAGAACATTCTGCCATAATTCCATCTGCTAATCATTAATCAATCTTACTACACACCCTCCCCCTTAGCTAATAACAGACAAAACTCTAACATCATTTTTCATTTTAACTAATCTTCTTTACATGTAGGTATAATTATTTTTACTCCTTGTTGTTATTTATACTTCACTAGTGACCTATAGACTTACATCCTGGTAAACTCTCTTCTCATTACAATACTTCACCTAGTATTTCTTAACTGCACATATAGCCACAACATCACCCTCCAGCAATCCTTCCTTTTTCAGTCCTACTCACATACACTGTATTCTATAACTTGTGCTAAACATATCACTCCTGGCAGTCTCTTCCATCTCTATCAAATTAACCCTCATTTTATTGCTTTCTATTTCTCTCCTAATACTTTTATTTCATATCTCCAGCCCAATCCCTATGCATTCCAAACTCTTATTTTAACACAGTCGACCAACACACTAGTATGTAATACAACCTCAACCCTGCTATCTGTTTTGCATACCTCATCAACCTTACTATCACATTATAGTCACAACTGCTTACTTCCCATCTACTCATACATCTCACCCACCTAACGTTCATTCCGGCTCACATCCAATCAAGCCATTGCCACAACCCACCCTGCATCTCTCAAGCCACTTGCAAAATGTTTTCTAGAAAACATTCATACTAGCTCCCTTATTTTACTCTTCAAACACAACAAGCATTCTGAAACCACTACATACACCATCTCAACCAATCCTATATTCTCTAAACTAAATATGAAATAAATCAAGATAAAATGGTTACCAAATTGTTACTTTGTTTTCTTGAATCTAAAACTTAGCATTAATTTACCCTATCCATGGTCAAATCAGGTCCTCCCTCCCTTACACTCTAGTTCCTTCACCAAAAATGTCTTCTACGTAACACCCCACAAAATCCTCCTACTTATATATTCTTTGTATAAATACCATATTCATTTGTAGCAAACTAGCAGGTTTCTATGCATTTTCACCCTTACAGTCACCAAAAATTGTAGATCTAACCGAAACATGGCTGAAAAAAATAAATTAAAGCTAATACAATTCTACCTTCAGACTATAGTATTCTCAGTGTTAAGAAAAAGTATAAAAGAGCTGTTAGAGTTGCACTTATCAATAAAAATACTATCTAGCTTACCTAACTCTGCTAAACTCTCTTCAATTTAACAATGCCAGAATCCTGATTTCTGTTTTCAGTCTTTACCAGCCCAAAATAGAAATAAAACAAATGTCCAAATATGGCCAAACAGCTGTTTTGGCCATATTTGGACATTTGTTTTATTTTTATTTTGGAATTGTTTTGTGTCCTTGGTCAGCTGTTCAGCATTTTGCTCCATTTACCAGCACAAAGCCTTATACATTCTAAAAGTCTATAGTCCCCCTGGAAACAATTTCAGTACCCCAGAATATTTCTTCATCTGAATGCCATTCAACATCTATCAAGAAAATCTAATATTAAGTGACTTCAATTATAACTGACTCTCAGTCTCCTCTGGTACCCCTACCCACACCATTAACTTATATGCAACTGATTATCACTTCCACTCACATCAACAAAAACAAGAGAACCATAATTTATGAGATCCTTACCTCAACACCATATACACCTACTTCATCAGTTGCTGCCTCAGGCTGTCTAAATGAGCATCTTGCGATTTTTACCACTGTAAGGCATGTTTTTATCAATAAGCTACAATACTTTAACGTAGGAAGTGACCTCTCACATTTCCACAAAGAAAATGTAATCTCCTACATAAAACTTTGTAATTGGAGTAACCTAAAACACTTACCTTTACAGATGATGCTGTGTCTAATTTTAATAAACTATTTTAAAACATCTTAAATAAACCGGCCTCATTTAGAAAAAAAATGTGTTAAAGGCGATCCTGCCCCCTCTGTCCAGAAATAAAATTCATCTTATGAAACAGAGACAGTGCTGGAAAGTATGGGCCAAGAATAAAAGTCAGTCAATCCGTCGAATCATTTTCAGACAGCTTAGGAATCAGTCCAAATGTTATATAAGCTAGATTAAAAATAAACAACGAGTGGTCTACATGTCTGAGGAACAACATTTGTGCTGTTTATATTGGTACTATCGAGGTTTGGCATTGTTTCAGAGGGTAGCCCTTTATAGTAAAGCCAGCGGAGGAGTTTCTGACTTATCAGTGTATATCTGGTGGAGAAGAAGTGGTGGATTGTGTTTACTGGTGCAACCGCTAGCGATACGAGGGATCCCTCATGGAGCAAGAGAATTCTTTATTAAGCCAGCTTCTTAGGCTTATTCACAGCCACTCACAAAATGGAACTGATTCAGGCAGTTTGATGGGCTCCGGTGAGTCGATTCCTTGTGCTCAAGGAAGCCCTGAAGGGAGTCGAAGGCCAGTGATGACGTCATGACCCGCCACCGGCTAGGAAAGTTTGTGCTTCTGGTTTTGTCAATGGTAATGGCGAATGCCTTGGAAATCAGTCCTGTGGAAGATTACCCAATTCTACAGCTTCGTTCAAGAGAAGTAACGCTTTGGATGCATACAAAAATATAACATTTTCCGAATGGCTGGATAAATCTTTTTCGATGACAATGCAGGACACGGAAGAAACATCCAAGGACAATCACAGTTATAAGGACAAATGTAAGCTCTTTGAAATTGATTTATATAAATATAGGAACCTATGTTTAGAGAACTGGTACTTGACACAATGTGTTGAGCACAGCATTGTACCTAAGGGACTGAGACTTAGCAAGTACCCCAACAGCATACGGGGGAACGTGCAATGGTTTAAAGTCATTTCGGATTTATTAAATGAATGTGGAATTTCAATTTTAAAAGCAATGATACGTAGTAACATAGAAATATTAGAGGAAACCAAAAAAAGAATAGACAAATTGCAACAATATATTAGTAAAGATTTACTTTTTACTGTGCATGAATACAAAGATATGTATTGTAAAGTGCTTCATGATGTAGACTTCAATGTATTTAAGAATTATAAAAGGAAGTTGGGGAAAATAGAACGTGATTTACATGATTACAAAGTAGGTAGGGCCTATGTGGATCCAAGCAAATATTATAGGAAAAGGTCCTACAATGATAATTTGTCCATTGGAGGTGAAGTTTCTGGTAGAAGGTCAGACTTTGAACCCCACAATAAATATAGGACACAGTTCCAGGAAAGAGGTTCAGTTTACACTAATTTTAATAATGAACATAATGGTGTTGTAGCTAATGAGGAACTTGACCAGTTTGACCCTTTGGGGGAAGGGGGAGAGGGTCCACGGAGGTCAGAGAGATTAAAGAACAGAATCAACCCTTTTCCTATGCAGAGGCAACAGGGAATCAATACCTGAGGAAACAAGGGGGAAACAATTACAGATAATGTGTGGTTTGGACAACATTATTAGAACCCCTATGGACAATGCTGATTTTATGAATTGTACACATAGAGTAGAAAGTACACAAAGTGGAGTTATGCAGTATGATATTGAGTGGCCTGGAGAAATGAATACAAGCAAAGATGGGCATTGCAATTCTATTAAGTGCAGAATATGTGTGGAAAATAATTTTTAAATATACAATTTTACTGATTTAAAGGTCACTACAGGTTTTTTAGTCTCTTTACAAAAGGTTTTTCTTTTATACCCATCAATAAACCCAAAATTGATGAAATTTTACTTGACATAAAATTATTTACAAGAAAGTTACATTTGAAAACTATATTTAAACACGAAGAACAATTGGTGACAAATGTGTTAAAAAGAAGAAGTGTGTTTAATCCTCCCTTACAACATGATATTTCTAATTTTGAGACTTATATATTGAACATGGTTAGGGAAGGTTTCAAAGTGGATGATGGAATTAAAGAATACAGTAATTTGACAGTGGAAGAAATTAGTATCCTGAAAATGTTACAGTGCAATGATAAAATAAGAATTATGAAGCCCGATAAAGGGGGAGGGGTGGTCTTGATGGATCACTGGGATTACACTAGAAGGATGTTTGATATTTTAAATATTAGTGATAGATACCAGATCGCATCTAGGAATGAAATGAATATTTGTTACAAGAAAATAGACCTCTGGTTGGAAGACAATCTTTTACAGGGTCTTATAGATGTTGATCTTTATAATTTTTTTAAAGTACCTAAACCAGTAGTCCCAGAGATATTTGGCATCCCAAAAATACATAAAGATGTCCAAAACCCCCCACTTAGGCCCATAGTGACATCCCAGTGTTCAAAAACGCAGACCTTAGCCATTTATATAGATACCAAGTTAAAAAACTTCCACAAGGATTACCAACACATACTTATTGATTCTTGGGACTTTTTATCTAAATTCAATGCAGTTCCATATAATGAGAATTATGTTTTTATAACAATTGATGTTAGAGATTTATTTTCAGTAATACCACATGATATAGGTTTAAGTTGGTTTGAACATATGTTAATTGAATTTAATTTTCTTAATACAGTAGAGTTTAGACTGATACTTGAAAATATGGAATTAGTGTTGAAAAACAATTTTATATATTTTCAAGGAGATATTTATCATCAGATAGTTGGGGTAGCAATGGGGTCTTCGTGTGCCCCCATCTATGCAAACATTATTATGCTTTTTTGAGAATTGCAATATGTTTTCAAATCTAATTTCTGGGAATATGTTATTACATATTTCCGGTTTTTGGATGATATTTTTATTATTTGGAATGGCACTGTGGAACAAATTGATGAATTTATTGAATATCTGCATACAACAACCACCTTTTTACAATTTATTTTTCAACATAGTACTGAACAGGTAAATTATCTTGATGTAACAATTACAAAAAATAGGATAGACAACAAATATGAATCTAGTATTTTTAGAAAAGAGTGTTTTTCAAATTCATATGTACACTTTGAGAGTGACCATCCACTATATTTAAGGAGGAATATTATAAAGGGCCAGATGATCAGGGCCCCACGAATGACTAGTGATAATGACAAGTATTTAGAAGAAATAGAATTTATTCAAGGGTTGTTTAGGGAAAGAGGATACCCTTTGAGGCTGATTAAGAACGTTAAGAGAGAAGTTACAAGAAAACGAAATATTCAGTATCCCCCACTGTTAACATATAATTATGTAAATACAGATAAGGCAACAATTGATTTTATGAGAACTAATAACAACACTATGGATAATAATGATCTACCCCGGTTGATGCTTACATACTACAAGGGGGTAAGTTGGATACAGAAGGGGATTAATGAGGTTTGGAAAATCTTCCCTAGAATGAGTATGGATTGTTCTGTCTTTCAACAACCATTGAGATTTGGTTATAGGAAAAACCACAATTTTAAAAAATTGTTTGAGAGGAAAAAATCTTTATTACCAAGTGGGACACAACAAAAAGTGGGGACACACAAATGTGGTAGATGTGCACAGTGTTCTTTTATTATAGGAGAAAAGATGCTCTGGTTGAGGAATATAGGCCTAAAATTGAAAAGTAATGGCTATTATACCTGCCATACCCAGGGTGTGGTCTATTTAATTTATTGTTTGACTTGTGGGAAGTACTATGTTGGAAAAACTGAACACAAGCTAAAACAACGTATATATGAACATATAAGGGATATAAACAAGAGAAATGACAACAATGCACTATTCAGGCATACTAATATATGTGCAAAAGCTAATATCAAGTTTTGGGTCCTTGAAGAGGTTAAGAGAGGGGACAGGGGAGGTGACTGGGAATCCCTACTAAAATATAGAGAATTGATCTGGCAGCTTAGATTGGATGCCTGTGGTTCAAACGGGATGCATGATCACCTCTCCATTAAACCTGCATTGAAACTTTTAGCAAATAACCCCAAAAGGAATTAATACAAACATATACAAAATGAAGCTTTGTCTGGGGAAAAATTATTTTATTAAATTATTTTAGTAATTAGTGGCTTCTTGACTGTATTTATTAAGTTCAATATTTATTATATTTATTAATATATATATTCATTAACTTTAATATGGGTAACGGTGTATTTATTTATGTACTTTTATATATTTATATATTTATATATAGTATATTTATGCATTTAGTGTATGACATAACATATGATTATATATGATTATATACTATTAGGTGAAAACATTACAATTTTGTATAGGTTTCTACACATATAGGTAGTTGTTATACTATTTTTAAATAAGGAATGACATATATTTTTATGGATTCATTATTTACACACATAGTTGCACTACAGGATATCCTATTAAAAGGTTTTATATATATATATATATATATATATATATATATATATATATATATATATATATACATAAGGTTTTTATAATTTCAGTATACATAGTTTGTATAAACTATTATTAACTAAACTTCATGAAGCACTTTTTTATCTTAAACATAACTTTGTTTCATATACATATATATATATTTTTTATGTAATATGGATTAACATTACATTTTATATAATGTATATAAAAAGCAAAGTACGTTCTAGTATAAGAGCTAACAAGTGAATATAAATGATTGTTATCTGTTTGTAATAATCAAGTGATTATCTAATTAATCAATTAACCAACAGTGTATTTAAGGTATCTGATTATGTTAAACAATGGATTCTGATGAAGTCTATATGATTAAGATGAAAGCGCGCTCAATCCCAGTTCGTTTCTTGTAGTTGTGTTATTTTTCGTTTATTAAATATTTTGTCTTTGTTGAAACAATGAGTGGTCTACACGTCTGTGGAACAACATTTGTGCTGTTTATATTGGTACTATCGAGGTTTGGCATTGTTTCGGAGGGTAGCCCTTTATAGTAAAGCCAGCGGAGGAGTTTCTGACTTATCAGTGTATATCTGGTGGAGAAGAAGTGGTGCATTGTGTTTACTAGATTAAAAATAAACAAATTTGCACAACAAAAGTTGTCAGATCCCCCAAATATTGTGGTCCTATATAAATTTAAATGCTTAATCTTGTCCTTTCAACATAATCTCCTCCCAAATTAAATTCCTCAGTAGCTTAAAAAATCCTGGAAATAATGTTAATTAATTTTATTCAGTTTCCACTTTATTCAGTAGTTCTCTCCAATCCATTATTTAAATCTTAGCACAGTCCTTCAGTCATTCCCTAAGCTTCTCATTCCAGCCTGCCCCCATCGCATCTATCAAGAGACTTGCAAATAAACTAAAGTTAACCTCTCTAGCTCCTGAAAACTTATCAGCTAAGTATCTCAAGATGGGAACTTTGGCTATAACCTATCACATCTCACTTCTTATAAACTTCTCCATCACTGAATCCTATGTTCATCTCCTTTGTAACAAATGTGTGTTCTTCTTTCACATATGTCTTTCAAAGTATCGACCAGTTGCCATCCTCTCACCTTATCTAAAGTGCTACAGAAATGCACATAGACCCAATTTCTAAGTTATATCATTAAAAATGTATTTTTTTTTTGAAATTTTTAACCAGGATAGGGTACCACACTACCACAGCAAAATCATCATGCTCCCTAGCTTTATCACCACAATTAACACAAAAATGAATAAAGGTGACCTAGCATCAGTCCTTTTTCCTTGATGTTTCCATAGCTTTTGACATAATCTCTCACTCCATTCTCTTACAAACACTCTGTAATCTAGGACCCAATAACCTCTCACTATTATAGTTTCACAACTATCTCTTTAACAAATTCCAAGCAGTGAAATGACTCAATTGTATCTCTCCTTTTCTTCCTGTACTAAAGTCTCCCAAATATTCATCTTGGGTTCCATCTTATTCAGCATCTTCGTTAATGATCTCTGCATAATTTGTAAATGTGTCCCCTTAGTGCAGTATGCTGTTTATTTCACCCTTATTTGTTCATCAAATAACCTTGTCAATCTACAAAAACTGACCCAAGAATCCTTTACCAAAATTAGAAACTTTAATGACAAACTCCCAGCTATTCCTCAACTCTACAAATTCCAAATGAATTATTTTCACTCATAAACAATTTGCTGCCCCCAAACCCTTTCACTATTTACCTCTTCTAACAATACCAAAACTGAACATGTCACACATGCCAAATTTTTGATTGGTTACATGCTGAAGACCTGAAATTTGACATCCATATATAACATATATTAAAAATACTGAAAGCTATGCTCTCTCAACACGGCTAAACCATATTTCTCTGGCCCTGCAAGACAATATACTTCCTCTTCCCTCTTCCTACCCTGTCTTATATTGACTCATTTTTAAGTAACCTAGCTAAACAAGCTTGAACAATGTTGTAACAAAGTAGAGGAATTTGCTTCTGATCTCCCTGATGCTAACCATCACTGTGTAGTCCTCCATGATATTCAGTGGATAGAACTACCCCACTGTCTAACATACTCCCAATTTCTTACCAACCACAGCCCCATCCAGAAACCAAGCAACTGTCCATCTCTTACCAGTTTCATACTCCTATATAGTCCATCCAGGTCTCTCCTCTCCTCTGAAACTTCTCACAACAGTAACTATTTAAAATGTCAAGACCAAATAGAGTAAGTCTTTAAACATGCAGGCTGAATAGCTGAAGAAATTGACTTACATATAACAAGTCTGAAATGGCCATATCTCAGAAAATTCCCTTTTCTCTGAGGTATTGCAGTCCTCTAGTTAATTATATATATATAAGTTCAGGTTGTATGGTGCCTGCAAATAAAGAAGGTTAAAGTAGAAGAGCAATATTTGAGATTCAGTCTTTTCCTGCAGTTTTTATCATTGTTTTTTTTTTTTTTTTTTTTTTTTTTTTTGGTGTATTGGCACTTAGCTTTTTGTGTGCCGAGATTTCAATAGAAACTCTCCTACAACTCATAGCCAAATCTAACAACTCTGCTGGCAACTTTTTTAATTCTCATCACATATCTAAAACCTGGAACTCCATCTCACTAATATGAAAGCAAGAATCCCCCTTAGCTAATAAAGACAAAACTCTAACTTTATTTTTCATTTTAACTAATCTTCTTTACATGTCGGTATAATTATTTTTACTCTTTGTTATTTATACTTCATTAGTCACCCATAAACTTACATCCTGGCAAACTCTCTTCTCATTACAATACTTCAACTAGTATTTCTTAACTGCATATATAGGCACAACCTCACCCTCCAGCAATCCTTCCATTTCTCAGTCCTACTCACTAGTCAGTTTCTCATTTTCTTATCTTCTGACTCTACCTAAGCTTTTCACATGGACAAATGTTTTCTCTTTATCTTTCTAATTTCCCTCAATCCCTTTCATGTTATCCTTCTGTTGATATTACATAATAGGAATTATAGAGATGCTTTATGTATTTAAGCACTGTATGAATACGTAAGTATACTAGTTATATATGTGAATAGGCTGTGTAACATGAGTATGAATATGTATTAGGTAATGAATATGTAATACAATGATTTGAACTGATTGCCCATTCCCATTGGTTAACTTAAACTATTAGATCCGAGTGACGTCTCCAGGTGCATCTGCAGTTACCTCCTACTGCTCCTCTAGGCGTCAAATATTACTTGTTCATATTTTCATTAATAATTCCAAAACCATGCTACATACAAGGTATCAGAATATCTTATCTTGAACCATACATGATAGCAAACACAATTGTATTGATATTTGACCTATGTCAGTGAGTATTTGTTAGAATTGTAAGGTGATGACTTCATTTTTAAAGGCTCAAGCCACAGTCACTGGGAGTTAAAGGTACACACTCAAAAGAGATTTACTGGAGGGAATGAGTTAAATGTTGTGGATTACCATTATAGTATTCTGATGAAGTCTACATGTGGTAGATGAAAGTGCTTAGCCTATGTGGTTTGATTTTTATGTTTTTAAAATAAATAGTTAAACATTTTTATTCATGTTTTTGTGAGCTGTGATAACGTATTATTGGATTATTTTGACTGTTTCTTAGTTGAGAATACGCTGTTCCTGGAGTATTTTTGATTTTTCATAATTACTCTAATGTTTGGTCTTTGAAAATGCTAATGTAAATAATATTTTCCTTTAAATGATTAATAAGTTCATAGAGACCCTGTGCAACCATGTAAAAGGCTGTATAGAGGCTGCTGCATATACTAGAAATAAGCCCCAAAAAACCTGTACAGACAAACCACACTGGTGGAATCCTAACCTTCATAAATTATATAACAAAAGGAAAAAAAAAGTATCGGTAAAAATCAGGAAGAGCAACTCCCATAATGATAGGAGCCCTCTAATGAAACAATACAGGAAACAAAGAGGACTAATTAAGTCCAACAAGGTTGGTTTCGAGGTCGAGATTGCCTCACAGGGTAAAGACAACCAAGAGGCATTCTACAGCTATGTCAAAAACCTGAAAGGTAGCACACATCAGTGTGCTGAACTGGTAGCCTGTGGTGCCACCTGCATTGACCATAGTGACATAGAGAATTTGCTGGCTCATAAATTCAGCTTAAACTTTAGTCTGTGTCTCCCCCCACCTTCCCCATTAAATACCTTGTAGCATCACCCCTCCCCAACTTTTAGCTGGGAGCAGGACCTGGCAGCACTTACAAAGGCCAAAAATACTAATGGGTTCCCAAAAACATCTCAGGATGCTTCTGTTATCCCAGTTCACAAGGGTAGACCATCAACTGATCGCAAAAAACTACAGGCCTATTGGTCTGACTAGTCTAATAAGCAAAGCCATGGAATGAATTATCATGGAAATGATCAAAAAGACAGACCCAACCCAGTCTGGCTTATTAAGGGAGGGTTATGCCTAATAAACCTGATGGGCTTCTTTAAGAAGATCAACAAGGCAAAGGATGAGGTGAAAACAGTGCACACCACCCACCTAGATGTGGCTAAGGCATTCAGTACAAAACTTCACTCAAGTATAATTGAACTTGGCAAAAAAAAAACATAACTCACAGGACTGCCAGCTGGCTCACAGACAGGAGCCAGGAAGTCAGGATTGGTGAGACCACTTCCACTAAGAGACCAATTACCAGTGGGGTAACTCAGGGCTTCATGCTTGGATGGCTCCTACTTAACATCTACTTCTTGGAGGTAAAGGCTAATGTCAAAAACCTTTGGCTGACCAAATTCACAGATGACTGCAAATTGGGAGCTATAATAGATTCCCCAGAGGTTCTAATGCAGACAAATGACTGTTTCCCATGTCACAGATAAAACCTCAATGCAAAGAAATGCATTATAGCACATTTTGGGAAAAATGCCACCCAGGCTCATTACTCCATCAATAATTCACCTCTAAGAGTTGATCCAGTAGTCAGGGATCTGGGAATATATGTAGACAACAATCTGGCTTTTGACCAACATGTAGCCAAGGTAGCTAGAAAATCATTCTATATCACACAACTTATAAGTAAGGGTATGGCATTCAGATCCAAAGTAGTCATAGTGCCACTTTATTTATCACTTATCAGACCCATCATTGAGTATGATGCTCCTTTTGGCATGTACTTAACTAGATATATGCAACAGCTGGAATGCTCCCAAAGGTTACTTACCATGAAAATCTGGGGTATGAACACATTGTCCTATACTGATCACCTTAAAGCCCTACCCTATACTTAGTCTCCGGCATGTTACCAAGAGACGATCTATGCCTGACATACAAGGCATACTCAGATCTAGCTCTGATGGACCTTTTGCATACCAGCAAAATAAAAAGCATCAGATCCACTAGATCCAAGGATTTAAATTTTGCATGTGACATAAATAAAACATGTTGGTGAATCAGATATGTGTCTCAGAGGATCCTCATGCTCTGGAACAGGCTACTCATCCATGTCAAGCAGATTCCATCCCTAAATTTATTTAAGTATGACCTTGACCAATGGATGGGAAATTGGAAATGCACCCCAGGTCTGGTCTCCATGTCTCTGACAGACAGAGGTAGAAAGTAATGCCCAAACTTATATACCCCCCATATAAAATATAGAAGCTTCCTAACATACATACAGGGGAAGGGAGGGTGGCCTAATGGTTAAGGTGTTTGCCTTACAAACACAAGGTGCAGGGTTTGAGTCTCACAAGGGATAACTGGCTAGGCTTAAAATGGTTAGCAAGAGCAGTTAGCTTAGTACTAATCTATGAACCTATGAACCTATGAACCTATACCTCCTCTTAATAAATGTCCATGAGACATAGTTGGTTTGGGTTTCATGGCTAGGCCTATAAAGGCCTAGTAGTGATTACTCTAGAATATATCAATTAACCTATGAAGTAATACAGATTAACTAAATGACATTTCCCTATTATTCCCTAGTTTCTGTAAAAATATAATTGAGTGCGTAGATAGCTGATAATATTTCTCTCTTTCTCTATCCCTTTCATGCTATATTTCTGTTTCTGCTATTGGGTGCTTGCTACTATTACAATTTAGTGTTTGTAGGTTACTAATCTTGGCAGTATTCTCCTGGAAAAATGAAGAAAAGTTTTGCAAGTAGATCAGAATTTTCTGAAATATACTGTGACAGTTTACTATTACTGTAGGTTCTGTTTTAGCATACTTACTTATGTATACAATATAAGCCGCGGTGGTACAGCGGTAGTATTGTTGTCTCACAGCAAGTGGTTCTCCTGTTCGATTCTCAGCTGGAGTGCCTTCTGTGTGGAGTCTGCATGTCCTGGTTGAGTGGCCTCCGAAAGACATGCGTGAATGGGTGTGCCTTCACTGAAGGTTGGGCATCGGGCTGGCAACTTGGCACAATAAAAATCTACTGCCAATCATTAGCAGACCGGAGTTCTGCTGTGGCGACCCCTAACCAGGAAAAGCCGAAAAGACAAACAAACTTATGTATACAATATCTTCTTGCATTGTTATCACATTGTGTTCAATTACTATAACCATTGTCTTTTAGTTATCTAATTTTTAATGTGTACATGAATTTTTGTAATGGCTCTTTGTTATATATATCTATCTATCTATATATATATATATATATATATATATATATATATATATATATATAGTGTGTGTGTGTGTATAATATATATATATATATATATATATGTATGTGTGTGTGTGTGTATGCTATATTTCTGTTTCTGCTATTGGGTGCTTTCAGGCTTTATTGGCCTGAAATTGTCCATAAATAGACTTAAACGTAAAAGTAAAATAAGTTATGGACATTCAGAATTGCCATTTAGCTGAAACACCTGATATCCTTAAGGGGTAATTTGCATATATCCCATATTACCTCTAATAGAAGAGGTTTAAGGATTCACACAGTGAAAAGTCTAGCTTTGGTAGATTTTTCTTTTTGTGTTTTTTAACAAGTTGGGTTTCCTGTGTGACCTTGTTACTCATTGTTTTTGTTTGTTAGCTGGGATATTTTGTAGACACCGTAATGTTTATGGATATCAGTTGGGTACAACAACCCTGTGTTTCCAAAAGTCACACCTTCTTATGCTGGGCTGATGATGCCTTAAGAAGGTAGAAACATGTATGTTTATTGTTAGAGGAGTTTGGTTTTATTGGCCTAAAATTGTCTGTAAATAGACTTAAAGGTCAAAGAAAAAAGTCATGGATTTTCAGAATTGCCATATAGTTTAAACACTTGATATTCTAAAAGGGTAATTTGCATATATCCCATGTTGCTAAATTTTTCTTTTTGTGTTTTTTAACTAGTTGGTTTTTCTGTGTGACTTTTTTTACTCATTGTTTTTGATTTTATTACATCTCCAAAGCCTTTACTTCTTTCTCAACCTCGGTCTGACTTGTCTCAGCTTTTCTTCTACTGCTGCAAAAATGTATAATATCTACTATTTATTTTTCATAAATATATGCAAACCAGCCACATAGACCATAATTTTTAGCATCCTTATTCCTCTCACTGGCAATTATCTTGCTTCTGCAATTTTATACAACATTCCCTTACTACTGCATTCGTTAATATAGCAAATGAACTCCCATTTATTGGACAGTCTTCTTTATTCTTTTCTGCACGTTGTTTTCTTCCCTATTCACACATTCATTTATACCTTATTTCATGTATTATCATAAACTGTTTAAATACTTTTATTATTTCCTCACTTGACTTATAATTTTCCAATACATTCCACATGCTTCCATGTTACACACTATCAAAACCTTTTCACACATCACACATTATCATCTTTCCCCTTCTTTCATCTCTCACTATAAACTTAGCAACTATCTTCATTATTCACTCTAGTCCATCATACATTACTATCCCTAAAACTCTGTTTAAATTTTCCTGCTCTGCTTTCATTTTATAATATTTATATACTATTAGATGCAGATATAGATATAAAATTCGTGTTCCACAAAGTTATCAGTCTCAAATTCTTGATTTATTCTGTCTCATCTATTTTTAAATAAACTTTATGTCTCCTTCATATATTTAGTCACTCATTATTCCTTGAATTAATCACTTATGTTTTATAATAAAAAATTAATTTTTCTCTGTGTCTTCCAAATTCTTATAAAGCACATGTCTTATTCTATCTTGCCCTGGCACACTTTTCTCTTTATCTTCACATTCTCCTTATCTCTTAAACAGAGTCTCAGTTTTTATAATGTCTTCTCATCATCATCTCAACATTTTCCTTACATTTTTCTTATATATGCATCACATATTTTAGTATGTTTAATATCTCTACCTGTTTCACTTCTATTACTTTTTTTTTTCATTATTAATCTTTTCTATTGTCCTTCCTACAAATTTCACATTTTTTCCCAATGATGGTGCAACTTCCTCTTTCTTTCAACACCAAATCTCTATTGCAAATATTTTTCTCTTTATTCTTGTCATATATTGCCAATTTTTGAAGTACATTCTTTCTTCCTTCTCTTGCTAATACCTGATTATAATCCCTAACCACTTCCTTATATACCTATTTCTCTTCAATATTATTATATCTCTGCTTAAACCTAAGTTATCAGTCTGTCCATGTTCTGTGAAAAGTCCTTATACTCCAACTTTCGGCCCCAATTATTTTCTTAGTTCATTGTTTTCTGCCTAAAATGTTGATTGTTATATTTTTGACACCGTCATCTTACTTATTATACCTTTCCTATTATCCTTACTTACCTATAAATACTGTGATACAGAAAACATACTTCCCACTCCATGTGATTCTCTTTTAAACACTCTCACAACAAATCATCATGCATTTTTATTAAATAACCCCTTCTATATGCTAATTTGGATTTCTTTCCCTAATTTCAATCTGCCTAATATTATCATTTTCTTGCACACTCTTATATCATTTAAAAGCTTCACTAAATTATTTTGTGCATTTTAGTTAACTCCCCTACAACGACAATATCCATATTCACAATCACATATATTTTTTTTCTTCTCGAACCTTCACTGTTTCACCCAACAACTCATAGGCATACAACACTGTTAACCTTTATACTCCTTCCTTCCCCCTTCATTCAACTACTGTAGGTCTAACTGGAATAAGTACTATCATATGTAATACTCTGAATAGCCATCTTAGCACTAACTTGTTTTGTTTCTTTTCAGTCAATATTACTTCCATACCATAAAGTTTTCAATTTTTTTTCTTTTGCAAACTAGCATCATACCTTGCAAACATATTATATCAACATGCATTTCTTTGTGCCATCCACTTTATTCACCAAAATGCGTTTATTATGCTGTTTAAATTATCCCTTTCTTGCAGTTTTTGTAACACCCAATTTCAACTTTCTTTTTCCCATCCTACTGTCTACTGAAGCCACTTCCTTTTCTTCCTTACCTTCTTCTCTCTCCCATGTTCTCCATTTTCTAAGACTTCAGAGTTATTCTGTGCTACTTTATTATATGTCTTTTCCTCTTCACCTTCTTCAATCTCCATATGTTTACTCACCTACTTCTCTCCTTCAGGTATAGTTTCTTGATTCATATCTTTTTTTTTTTTTCATTTTTCTGTTGTCATCATTCAGCATTTGCAGTTGCTACTTTTTCCTCCATCCTTTGTTCTTTCTCTGCAGTAGCTTCTTGTTCTGACAGGGCAGGGCAGTCAAATCAAAGATGGCCCACTGCATTACACTTTCTGCTTTTCAATACAAAATTTGTGATGGAATGTACCCTGACACCCCCTCCCCCAATTGTGCACAACGTTTTTGGAAGTTTCATAGACTAAATGGAAGTTATCACCACAAAAAAAAAAAATCAAGTTTGAGTTAACCCTAATATCTCCAGTTTCCTCATTGTTCAGTAACACTAAATATGCTTGACAAATGTGTTACGTTCAATTAACTCTTTCTGTACCTTCCATAGAATATTCCAAACATTAACTTCATCATGCATTTTTTTAATATCACAGACAGAATAGCAACATTTCTCAAATTATGTTTTCAGTTCATAGTCCACAATTTCAATGCACAATCATTCCTAGGCTCATAAAATGTATCGATATCAAACAAGTTCATGAATTTCTCTTCCAGTCCAAAAGTCTGAAATATACTGTCATAAAAGGCACTTTGTCACTTGCCCATTTAATCCAGTGCTCGACCATCAACAATTTAGAACTGTAGAAAAATATATCTATATCTATATCCATAACTATATCTATATAGCTGTATCTATATCTATATATATTTATGTACACATCTCCACTAAGCAAGACATACCAGAAGCAGATTACATTCAGCACTACACACACACACACACACTCTCACACACACACACACACACACACACACACACACACACACACACACACACACACACACACACACACACACACACACACACACTACACACTAAACACAAAAATCTATCCTCTTCTCTAGCCATTTCTCTAATCTTAACCCATTAACAGCCCCAGATGTACTGTCATCTGCACTTACTACTGTATATACATCTCCTCATAAAAAAGCAACACTCAGCCATGCTCGTCACAATTTCTACTACAGTCTACCACTTATGTACTCAAAAATGTATATAAAAAAACATGTATTGGCATTTTGTGCATTAGGTGGAATGCATGTAAACCACACTCATGGGCCCACAAAGAAACAAAAAAAAAACAAGCAAAGTGAAGCAACTAAAATGTGAACACTAGTGCACCAGTGAGAGTGTTTGTGAGTGTGGAGGGAGGATTAATAGCGTACACAGCAAGTAGTTGAGTTGGAGATCCAGACTGTTACCTCACTGCTATAGGTTTTCCTACTATAGATATACAACATTGAGTTTTGACATTCAGCAGTGATGTGGAAATCTGAGCAAAACACAACCTTGCTTACTGAAATGTTTAAACAGAGGCAGACCCTGGACAGGAACTGGAATTCTACCACTAAATGCCTAGTAATGTAAAAGGCAAAAAGCACATAAAATAAATTAAAGTGCAGTGCTGCCCCATGATGCAAAGAGATAAATCCCTTAGTGTACCCCTAACAACCCAAGTTCATCTGGTGGCATGGGAGGTGGTGAGACCAGATTGGGAGAAACTGGAAATGACTATCTGATGCCTACTCATCCATCCTGGGGGAGGAAGAAGGCTGCCCAGGCACATTGCAGTAACAGCATGAAGAGCCTGGTAAGTTAACTCCAAGCAGTATGCTGTGCTCAGAAGGCAGTCCATGAGAAGAAGTGAACATGCACCTCCTCTGGGTAGCAATTGTTGAGCTCACATAGTTGTCATGAAGTAGGAAAGGCTTAGGACACACTTGGTGGCCGTAAGCTGCTGCACCAATGTTCTTGATTTCATGACATGGCCTGGTTTGAGCCCTGAGGGGCCTAAGGTGGGTCCATTAGACTAGTGAATGAAGAGAGGGAATGGGGTCAGTTGATGGTCAGCTATGGGAAGTGGGACTACAATGCATACATACATACATACATACATACATAAATAAATGAATGAATAAATAAATAAATAAATAAAATAGCAAAAACTAGAGGTTGCTCACTAGTGCACAAGTGAGGGGTGAATCAGTACTGTAGTCAGCAGAAGGTTTAGCTGTAGCACCACACTGTTACTTCAATGTTCCTTCAGTGTTATAGAGTTTTCTACCAGAACTGCAAAATACCGCAGACATCAACAATCAGCCACAGTGAAGGACTGTGAATTATAAATAAATAATTTTCTAATACAATTTACCCCAAAACACAAATTAATTACTTTCTTATCCATAACTACAGTCTTGTCAATCAACTCCCTAATCCAGCCAACACATTAGTCCTATAGCTGGTGTATACAATTCTGCATCAAAATTATCTATACACTAATGCTGATTAACCTCACAAAGCATTGATTAAAAACACATTAATTCCTAGTATGAGATTGCATTTATGAAAATGCACATTTAAATTTCATACCTATCAATAGTTCCGACTGCTCAGTTTTAGACCTGCTCACAGAAACAATTGTACAAAAAGGGTGGAATTCAATATCTTTGTGGATTTTAGTAAGAAGACGGTACCAAACATCTGCTAAACAACTTTCAAAAACTGAGAAACAGTTACATAGGATCATAGGATCACAGGATCATAGGAGGTTACTAGGCTAATGGCCCTGGGGCCCTTACAAGCCTAGCCAAGAGTTTATCCCCAAAAAAGGAACCTCAGTCAGCACCTGTTGCTCCTGTAAATGAGGGACACAGATGGAATGACTAAGACAAATTTGTGGTTTCCCATCCAGTCATCAAGGTTACACTTGAAGAGGGTCAGCAAGGTACTTTGTTTGACATGTATGGGAAATCTAGTCTAGAGTCAGGGCAACCTCTGGGAGACAAACCTGTCTCTCCAGCAAGTTTTGTTGATGCCAAATATTAGATTTAGGCCTTTTGAGTGGGTAATGTGCAAAGAGTTAAACTTACAGATATGAAACAACTTTAGTAGGGCAGGGTCCGATGTTGCCTTGTAGGCGAGACACAGATCACCTCTGAGTAATCTGTATGATATCGAGTAGAGTGATAGTGATTCGAGCCTATCCACACAGGACAGGTGTTGGAGGCCATGGATTCTCCTGCTGAGGCATTTCTGTACCCTTTCCAGTTGGTGCAGGTCTTTGGAGATGTACATACCTAATGGGGAGTTATATTCAATTATTGGCCTAATGAGGGAGGAGTACAGAGAGGTAGTAATCTCCTTTTTTCTGGATACAATCCCTTTACTTATAAGATGAACCAAGTAAAAGGTGTATGTGATCACTGCTGTTACATGATGGTCAAATGTGAGATTGTTGTCAAGCTGAATACCCACGTCTCTCACCACAGGTTGTGTGCTTAGGGGGTTGCCATTGATGTGGTAATCAGTAGGGGCCATGTTTTTGATAAATGGTATGCTAATACTTTTTTTGCATTTAACTTAAGGCTGTGACTTTGTTACTAGTCATTTGTTGCTGTAAGACACTCTTGCAGTATGTTAACATCATTTGGGGAGTCCATGACAGCACCCAACTTACAGTCATCCACAAACCTAGTCAGCCACAGGCCTTTTGTCTTTGCCTGGACCTCTGAGAAGTAGATGCCCAACAGCAGGGGTCCCAGGACAGATCCCTGGGAAACACCACTAGTGACAGGTCTGCTATCAGATGTGGAGGCACCTTTTTTGACCTTGTGGGTCCTGTCAGTGAGCCAGTTAGCCACCCACGTGATGAGACAGGGATTTGCGCCAAGTTGTGTTAGCTTTTCAATGATGCCCAAGTGGGAGATTGTGTCATAGGCCTTGGCCAAGTCAAGGTATGCTGTATGTACTGACTTTCCTTCATTCAGGGCCTCGGTGATGGTATTAAAGAAGTCAACCAGGTTCAACAGGCAAGATCTGCCCTTGATGAATCTGAATTGGGTGGGGTCAAGTGATTGAAGATTGCCTATGTCCTTGTTTATGATATCCATAGTAATACGCTCCATGGCTTTACAGATCAGACTTGTCAAGCTAATGGGGTGATAGTTTTGTGGGTCAGTAGTGGCACGACCTTTGTGCATGGGGATGACAATGGCAGTTCTCCATTCTGCTGGAATGAAGCTTGTACTTGTGGTTGAATAGAGTACTCAATGGCAAAGCTAGTTTTTGCTGGAGATGGCGCAGAATATAGCCTGGGATACAATCGGGTCCCATGGACCCTATGTTTTTATTCATTAATTGTTCTTATTTATGTTCATTGTTTTTACACTCTGTTAACACATGTACACCTTAAGAGAAACATTGTCAAGGGTTCTATAAGCAGATGCAATCTCACAAAATATCACCTTTGTTTAACTCTTTTTCTGTACATTTTTACCTTCATGCTTGCCAACCACCATGACCCTCCCAACCAAACTCATCCTTCACATTGCCCTGTACTATGGAGGAATCCAGAACAGTACAATAGTGACAGCTGCCTAGAGGGGAGGTCTTTCAGGCAGCTTTGAAGTTTGTTTGTGCCCTCCATGACATTCTAACACTGACAGTGTATTTAACAGCCCTGACCCCACCTCTATTGATGATATCATCCTTAATGCAGGGACTGCCTAAAATCAATATATTTCCACATGCAAGGTTTATTGTACATGCACCATCAAGGGCTACAATCATCATCTTCTCCCGCCAGCCCACGGTCTTATCAGTGCTGTCTCCTTGCTTATAGTGCAAGCTTATATTTGCACTGTAGTAGCAGTATCACAATCTAGTTGAGAGTCACCACTACCTCCTTCACAGATAGATGAGCTGTACACTTTTCACTCACATCATTCCCTGCCTGGCTCTTCTATTGCCCAGTCTATTGTTTGAACTCATATTATGTTGGATGCAGTCAGGGTTTCATTCTTCTGTGCCACACATCCTGTGAGACATCCATCCTGTTAATCATCATTATTTGAAAATATCAGTCATAGCATAACTATAATCTGCTCTGTCCAGAGCCTTCCTCTTTATCTGTTTTACGAAAAATAATAATTTGCTTTTCTTAAATGTAAAGCACTGTTCCATTCATAAGATAATAATAATTAAAAAACATGGAGTTGAAGGTTTATACAATAAAATATGTATAATTTCAGTAGTGGCCACAGTAGGAGTAAATGGTGGATTAAACACACTTTGTGTATAACTACCTCTAACATAAGGCAGTTCAGGGTAACATAAAACATAATTCAGGTTTAGCTTCCAAAATAAGCAATCTCAGCTTAATTTGCATTCTATTCAATGGAATGAGTGTGAGTCTTTTTTTTTTTCAAAATAATAATGCATGCCCTTTTTGGCAATACAGAACATAAATTAGGCATCACATCCACAAAAAAGTCTGCTTGTGGCTTCTCTTCTCCTGTTTTGGTGTGAAGGGCGTTACATTTTCATCATACTACTAACATTTTCAGCATTGTTTGGTTGATTTTGACCAGATTTTGTATTAAGAAAGAAACACATTGCACATTACACAAAATAATGTGAAATTACAAACACGCACACACATACACTCACATAGAGAAAAAAACTTCTACTTAGGCACTGTCCGAATCACTGAAGTGGAATTAAAATATTTATTATCACGTGGGACTGTATCACAAGACTGGCAGCACACTATAAATGAAAAACTACCACTGGACCAACAAGACCCTTTGGTGAGTTAGGCGTTGATAGCGTTTCCATTCAGCTAGGAAATCTCCAGCATTGTGAATAATGTCAAATTACAATGAAGCATGTACAAATACAGAAATAAAAAAAAGCATAGTGAGTGGAGTGGTAATGCACACTGAATGGGTGATTTAGGACACATGTCATAGAAAGGGTGCAGAATGCATCATATGCTAATGGCCTCGTAATGACAGGCAAATAACCGTCAACATGCTCAGAACTATTCCATATGTAAATGTGGATGAAATAAAACATGATGGCAATATTCATAAATATATAAAATTACTGCAATGAACCTCAGCAATCATCTATTCTAAACACTGTGATTTTATGGTTTATGAAGATTTGTAAGTGAACCACATCTGTTATTGTCCACTTTTGGAGGCAGTCTCCAATATGTTGTCCTTTTTGCCTTCTGCATCGCACATTTCATTTTCATAAGTCATAGTCAACCACTACTGAGTGAACACATAAAACATGTGAGAGTTTAGTAGACATGTAGTACCCATGAAATCAAGGATGCATGTATTGCCAATCACTGAGGACATAAATGTTTGTGTAACAGTAATCATCCTTGCTATGGGGACCATTCAGTATCCGACAGGTGGCATGGCAGAAGATTTACAGGTTTCAGCCTTGTCAAGATTAGACCATTTTCTTGATATGATACTATAGCATGTGGAAGACCATGTTTAGGTGCCACAAACAGTAGCTGAGAGTACCACCACTATATGGGGATTCTATGACATAGCCCATTTCTATGAGGTTCTGGAGATCACAGAATCCCCCATTGCTATCAAGGCCTTACGTACTCCACGCCGTGTCCAGTATATCAGCTGGAAGGGCTTCTTTTCCATCTACTACTAAGTGGTTTGGAGTGTATATGTGACTATATATAATATCCTGTAAGCCATCTAGTTAGTTCCTATAATTCCCACATCTATAGCACATGTGATGTATATCAGCCTTTTATGAGGGATAACATTCCATTGGGTCATGTAGTTGTTAGGTGCATTCACTGCCATTCATAGAGACATCAGTATGCTAATCCCGTTAACACAGGTAGCAGGCCACTCACATTTTTGTCAACTGTTTTGTGATGAATGTGATGCATACATCTTAGAACCATGGTTAATGACCCCCATATGCAGCGGTTAGTATGGCAGAGATGTCATATAACTTCACACTCATTGAGTACAGTGCCCTCTTTGGTATGTACCTATCCATCCACATCTAGCAATTGGAACATCTACAGAGGTTCCTCACTAAAAGAGTGCAGGGCATAAGTAACATGTCCTATGCAGAACACCTCAAAGCCCTATTCCTGTATTCTGTCTCCTATAGGCTGTTGAGGGGAGATATATGCCTGGTATATAAGGCATTATCAGATCCCACCTGGATGGAACTCCTGCATATCTGCCAAACAAACAGCACCAGAATTACCCATTCTAAAGATCTGAACCTTTTCTGTGATGTAAATAGGATATGCTGGAGAGACAGGTATGTATCCTAGAGACCAGGGTTCCTATTAAATGATCGAAGACGCATTCTTTCAAATGTGTCTTCATCGAACTTGAAAGCATAAAAAGGCAAAATAATGAAACAGTATAAAACCAAATTCTTTCCCTGGGAAAGAAATTGCTTGGCAGCTTCCGTTACCTTGCTGTTTTCGTGACAGTAGTGCAATCTCAGAGTTGGTATATTTAAGTAGGGGGGGCATGGTGGTGAAGCCACCCATTTTATGTAATGTTTTAATTTTTTTTTTTTTTTTTTTTTTTTGTGGAACAGCAATTTTTTCTCTTGGAAAAAAAATCGCTGTTCTAAGCTTTTGAGATTGTAGGCTTTCACTTACAGGGGTTTGATAAATAATTGTTCACTTTTTTAAGTGTTCAATGATTTAACATAGACCCTAGAGACTACCCTTCTCTGGAACAAGCTCCCATCCATGGGAAGCATAGTTCTTCCCTAACCTGATCAAAATGTAAGTTGGGCAATTGGATTGTGACAAGAAATTCACTCCTGATTTGGCACCTATCTCTATAATGGACACAGTCAGCCTGTAAATGCCATCTCCCAAGCACCTGCTTTCACTTATCAAGGGTACCAGAACTTGTCAGAGATTTGGGATACATGGCTAAGCTTAAAAATACCTTAGTGGTTGTTAGCCTAGTACATGCCTATTAACCTATGAACCTATGAGTGCATTTATTTTTCAGGAGACTGCAACTTAGTGATAGTAAAGTAGTGAAGTGAAACCAGAGGGCACATTTATGTGGGTTGGAGAAGAATGTAATGGATTGCACTGTATGCGCCTGATCAAAATTAAAAATCTGAGGAGTATGCAATGAATAAAGCAGCTGCAACTGGTGGTAACATCTGCATCTGATTCTTTATGTCTTTGGGGGCGTGAATAATTTTGACACCACTGAGCTAAAATAGTTTTATTTATACATTCATTCATTCATTCATTCATTCACTCATTCACTCATTCATTCATTCATTCATTCATTCATTCATTCATTCATTCATTTCCTCACTGTTTGAAGTTTAAGGTATACACATTCAATAAAGTGGCAGTACTAAAAGGCCCTATCTGTGTGTGAGAGGGTTGTTAGGGGTTAAACTGCATGCTTCTGGCACCAATGAAATGAAATATTTTGCTGCACTTATTATTTATGAACTACTTTTATAACAGCCAGATATCTGTCATGTATACAGGTAATTAAGTGACTGTAAATGGTGAACACTTGTGTGTATGTGTCTGTGTGGCTAAAGCCATATGAATTAATCAATGTACCAATAACACAAGTTGCAATATGTGCTGTACAGATACTGTCACAGACTTAAAATGTAACAAAGGACCAACTCAAAAGGCTTTTCAGTCCCAGGTGTGTAATAACATTTGTTCATCATATTATCCAGCATATGCTATTGCACTTGTTAAATGGTATGATTGTTTTTGTTATGATAAAAAATAAACTAGTGGTCTTTCAACTTCATTGATGAGCTCAGTTACAATAATTTCCAAAAACCATGAAACCCAGGTAGTGTTCCAAAGCAAAAAGCCTTTATTCATCACAGACAAGTGATCCTCAGTAACAAAAAAACAGAAAATCTGCATAGTTAGGTGTCCACCCTGAAAACTAGCATATTATCAGAGGCGATGTACCTATATAATATGATAATATGTTTGAACATCCTATAACTACTAAAATCTAATCCCAGAGACTTCATGCTGATTGCAGAACCTCTAATATTATTCATCTTGTGAAGTGCCAACACTGTGCTGGTTTTTATGTTGGCAAGAGCAATAGACAACTGAGGCAACACATTATACAACATTTGGGTGATATTCATTGCCAGAAATTGACAAACGCAGTTGCAAAACACATATATTGTAATAATGATCATATGTTTAACTTTTTGGTTCTGCAAGTGATGAAAGAAAGTTTTCAGGGTGGAGATTTGGTTAAGAGAACAGAAATGGCTGAAATGAACGGGATTACTACACTGAAATCTGATAAGACACCAGGGCTCAATTCATGTTTACCTATAAAACCCACCCTTAAGGGGCATAAATTACCTCATTGAACTGATCGGTTAGTTTTAGTTTAAATATGGAGTTTTTAATTTTATGATTTCAATGTTGACCTGAAGAAGGACGATTTGTCTGAAAGCACTTGTCTATTTATTTTTTAAAGAGTTGTATGGTTTTATCTGTGGTAGCCGGTTTTACATTTTTTTGTTTTTATTGTACTACTAGTTTTAGTGGGCATAGTTTTCCTGTTTTTACATTGATAGATTTGAACAATAGCCTAAGTCTCTCTTGAGGTGTACATTAACCATTTATGCCATAGAAGAAGAAGTCATACCACAACTCTCAAAAAGCACACATTTGAAGCGATAACTTTAGCAGTGTGTTGGAATGAATATGGCTTCCATAAAAGGGATTTGAGGGATCAAATCTGTTAGCCATGTAAATTTTACCACTAGGTTGAATTGTCCACATCACATCTGTTGAGTAATTCAGTCCTGCCTGCTACTGTTCTTTTACACACTCACAGCTATTACACATTGCCATATTCAAACACCTGCTTAAGTCCCATTCTCTAAAGCTATGCATTAACCAATGTTGTCACCGAAGAAGTTATATTACAATGGCCACAGCTGAAGGGATAACTTAAGCAGTGTTTGGAATACATATGACTTCCATAAAAAATTGGGTGCTATCAATTTTACAATGTAAATGTCTCCATTAAGTTGAATTATCTGCATAACATCTGATGAGTAATCCAGTCCTGCCTGTTAAGAAATAAAACAGAGGGGTACTGAAAGAAAACCTGACTGATGTATATACAAATAACTTGTTTAAGCACTTTCATCCTGACATGCTGGACTTCTTCAGAATAATGCAACAGACCAACCCAGTCATTAAATATTCTAGATCTATCCACCAGTTGAAAATCAGATATGCAAATTAACAACCAATGTAAAAACAATGCAATCAGAAATGGACACTTTAAAAGACCTTAAAAACAGCAGAACTATTAAGATAACTCTGCTAAAAAAATAATAAAACAGTATATTTGTAGAAAATAGACAAGAATAACTTTACAAGAAATAAGCAGTTTTCAATTTTAAAATTGCACTTAGAGAAATTTGATCATTGAGGCCAAGTGGTTCAGTGGCATTTGCTCTAATCTGCCATTTACATTCCATATAATCCAAATAATCATCAGTGGGCCCACCCCTGTGCCTAGTCCTGCCTGTTTCTTTTTTTTGCACATTCACAGTAGTTCCACATTGCCAAATATAATCATCTGCCTGTGTAAATCTACATATTTAGAGCTCTGCATTAACCAGTGATGCCACAGAAGATGTCACTGAAACAAGCAGAAGGCATACAGTTGAAGTATTAACTTGAGCAGTGTGTTGAAATGCATATGGATTACATTAAATGGGATTTGAGGGATCAGTATCAGTTAGCAATGGAAATGTTAACACTAGGTTGAGTTATCCATATCACATCTGTTAACTAACCCAATCCTGACTGCTAATAGTCTCTTACACACTCACAGCAGTTACATATTGTCAGACTTAAACAGCTGCCTATCTGAGTCCCATTATCTAGAACTATGCATTAATCACTGATGCCACAGAAGAAACATTATTACAAATGCCAGAAAGCACACAATTCCCTCTCTCTCTCAGTGTAAATGGTTCCATCACATAGATTTGTACACATCATATCTGTTGGCTAATCCACTTATACCTGTTACTATTTTCTTACACAATCATATCAGGTACACATTGCAAGATTTGAACACCTATTTACCTAAGTCCACATTCTCTAGAGCTGGCTGTGCATTAATCACAGACACCACATTAGACAACATACTGCAGCTGTAACAAATCACACAGATGAAAAGAGTAAGGCCCATACTTTATGGCATGAACAATGTGGATCTGAATTCACAACATCATACCGTATTAGTAAGTTGAACAGTTCCTCAAGAGTACACTAACCATTGAGCCTATTATACAAAACACTCATCTCCTTATACTGACATCAGTATTGTTTTTATTATGCAACAAGGCAAAGCTTAATTCTACAGTGAGCACTAGATGAATGCAACAGAATGTAAATTCTCAACTCTTTTTTTGTCATAGGATGTGAAGTGTCAATTACCATTACGTAACATTGCTGCTCAGTGCCAAACATCACACAATAGTGGAAGCAGCAGGACTATTTTTTGTAGTATTCCACATTGCTATGCTCATGTCTGTTAAGCCATAAATGTGTTACTTCATATGAATTGTCATGATAGAGAATGAGATATATGTGTATAAGACTGATGCTACAATTACTGGAATGGAAGTCATGACAGAGTAACTGATATGTTCCCCAGCAATGCTGCCCCAGTTGAAGTAAGGAAGACTTGGACTGTAATGTGTCTGACAAGTCACTGGTGAAGGAAGTGTACAGAATGGACGTCACAAAGGTAATGAAGGACATATTTAACAGGATAATATTGGGTGATATTGACAGCTGTTACACACTGGAATGTCAGCAGTGCATTCCTGAGTATTATCCTCCAGATTACTGCATTATTCATCGTTGCCATTAAATCTGATACTTATGTGTTCGTCATTTAAATCTCACTTGTATGTGTATACTATGTACAGAATAATAAACATGCACATATCTAATCAATATTACTATTGCTCTCATCAATATTAATCTGCAAATATGGTTTTCATTGTACTGGTTCAATGGAACACACTGTGACACTGAGAAGTAAAATATATGAGAGAAGCCCACCCTGAGTTACATACAGCAGTACACTGAGTGCATTGGACTGGACTCCTGATATTTTATCATTGACCCAATAAAGTACAGACAAGTAATAGAGCCTACTGACATTAGTTTCAGTATGTCAGAATAACTTATTAAAGCACAATGCTGCCAAAGTCTAGTGCACAACCAGTGGTGAAGTATTAGACCATGTGTAATTATTTTTGAGTTTTCATCATGAGGATGACAAATAGCAGAAGGATCTGCTGCACGATGCTAAGTGTTGCACAAATGCTAAGGACAGAAACAGAGATTTTTTTGTTTATAGACCATTTCTGGCCATGTGTGTGTGGTATTTGAATAAATTTTTTGACCCGATTAAAGGTGTGAAAATGTGGTTGAGAGGACAGTGGTTAAAATGGGGAACAAGCAGAAGGAAGGACACTATGGGAGTAACTGAGGAATTAGCAGGACTGTGGTGGGAAAGGAGCATAGATGTCCACTTCTTCACAAGCTAACATTGTGTTCCTGCAAGGAATTTGGGAAAAGATACTCACATCATAAGCGATGTGTGACAAGAACAAAGTTGCGTGAAAGATCGGACCAAATCATATGAGTAATACACACCCATAGGTGAATTATAAAGTTATATATGAAGTGTATACACACACACACACACACACACACACACACACACACACACACACACACACAGATATATATATATATATATATATATATATATATATATATATATATATATATAAATATTTTTTTTTTTTGAGTATGTGCCCTTTTTAAAGAGAGAGGGGTATAGTGAAGGTATTTATAAATAACAAGGGTAGGTATCTAGGGTAGGTAAAAGGGCAGACAGAGGCACACAGGATGTACAAGACAGACAGGGATGTGATGAACACAAGATTGTGAGTACTCCATGACTGAGGTTAGAGTTAGGACTTCAGAGGCACATACAAGTCCAGTGTGAATAGACCAAGAGTCTTTGTCCTCACCCTCAGAACTGTCATCTGTCTCTCTTGTTGCAGATACCTGGGGCATTGCCAGATGAGACAGTGATTTAGTATTTCCATATAGCAATGCAGGCATCAAGTCCTCCTTCCATATCTCTTCCACCAGCCCTGTCAGCTCTTGTCAGGTGGCATAATGACATCAACTCCACTGACAATACTCCTGCTGGTTACCAATGCTCCAGCCCGCATGGCACAGCAACCTGATGCAGGTGGTGCAGGTAGCACAGATGTCATGGGGAGGAAGTTGTTATCCAGAAGTACTGGGTACTTGTGCTGCTGGTGGTGATGCCACTGTACCCGCCAGTGGAGGGATGGTGGGCTGAATCACTTTGGCCGGTCCAGCTACCTGTGGTAGTGGCCATGATGCTGCAAGAATAACTTATCAGGGGCAATGGTAGGTAATAAAAACAAAACAAAAAAAATAGAAATGATAGGAAGAAAGAAGGTAAGGGAGATACGAACTAGAAAACATATCATAAATCTTCTGTAATGTTAGTATTTCCCTATCAGTACATATTTCATGTCCTTTTTAGCAATCTTTACTTACACATTTGACTGCATGAGGCCATGTATTGCTGTTATAGTAAAGGCATCACATTCCTGGCTCACAGAGTTATAAACATTGTACAAAAGGGTGACTCTTTTAAATCTAATTTGTGGATAACTATTCACAAAATGTATATTGGTACTGAGTACATTATATTCTGTATTATGATTATTTACACCTACCAAGTATTGAATTGTAAAATTAATATTAAAGATTATTTTTTGTTTCTGGAACTGAACCAACAGACATATTTCTTTATAGGTTCACAAGTTCATAGGATGATACTAGGCTATTGGCCCGTAGACTCTTATAAGCCTAGCCAAGACTTTTGACCATGTTCCCTCAAAGTCAACACCTCTTTCCTCTGTCCAGCAGGGACACAGGTAGGAATCCGAGGGATGTATTTTCTGTTTCCCATCTAGTTATCCAGGTTTCTCTTAAAGAGTGCTAGAGAGGTATTCTGCTTGACATGGAGAGGGAGTCTATTCCACAAATGGAGGGAGTCTTTGGGTCACAAATTTATCCTGCCAACAAGTTCTATTAATGTCACAGACTAGGGTAAGGCCTTGTGTGCAGATTGCTTGAGTGGAGTTTGCCTTATGGATATGCAGCAACTCCATCAAGGCTGGGACTGAGATAGCCTTGTATGCCAGACACAGGTCACCTCTGAGCAGGCTGCATGAGACTGAGTAGAGGGACAGGGCTCTTAGCCTATCTGTATAAGATAGGTGTTTGAGACCCTAGATTTTCATGGTCAGGAACCTCTGTGGTGCCTCCAACTGCTGCATGTGCTTGTCAAGGTACATGCTGAAGGGGGCATTGTACTCAATAATGGGTCTGATAAGGGAGGAGTACAGGGATGTTATGATCTCCTTGTTCCTGGATGAAATATCTAATCTTTTACTACTGCAAAGGTGCATGAGGTCTATGCATTCTACCAGTCTAGATATACATATCCATGGGGTTGTCAGACAAACAGTTATGGACTGAAATTCAGATAACTGATAACCTCTTTGCAAAATCTGTACTATGATTACATGGCAGTCATAGCTCAAACCATATTTACCTATGCCTGTCTGCTGAAGATGCACATATATATATATATATATATATATATATATATATATATATATATATATATATATATAGTAATGGAGAATTGTTTCTGTTGCCATTTCATGATAGCGTATTGCATGATTATGAAGTTATATACTTACACCACTGAGGTGTGTCACGGGACTGATAATATTTCTCCCATCAGCTAAGGGCATCCAGTTTCCACCTGTTTAAGTCATTGTAATGGTGAGAGCACTGTTCAGCCATATATGGAATGCTAGTAGCATGGGTGACAGCTTTGGCTAAGCTATTCCATGCCTGACCTTGTACCGAATCCCAGTATAGTCACCCTGCAAAAGCCACTATCTGTAATGTTTGACATGTAGGATTACAAAAATCTTAGACTCCTCCTGACATCACCTGTGTGCTCTAATGGGAGCACTACCCTCACCTTTGCCTGCCATGTCGTTTCTTCAAGGATTTCAGGAAAATAGCACAGAATTAGTTCCTAACTCAAATCTGCCATGCATCAGCCCATGTGCAGCAAAGGACATCATAGAAAGACATGTTTGTGCAAGATAAGGCTCAGAAATGGGCTAGAACTAAATGTATTCCTTTTTTGCAATGTGATGTTTAGCTGAGAAACATGGTAGTATGCTCCTGTTTATTATTGATATTTCAGTTACATTTCAAATGATATTATCCCATCTCTGGATACACCCTCAGGGATGGTTCATAGCACTTGTAATGTTAACAGTGTGACACGCAAATAGGATATCACCTGCATGATATTGTTGCTACTCTGTGTTGTCCTCATGCACATTTTTATTGACAAGTATTACAGGACGCAGTGGTGCCACATGAAAAATAATGAAATGTGAGTCACAGCAAAATATAACATGAGCTCTTGAACATGATGTATTAACTGTTATCACCACAGGAGCCTGCCTCTGGGCCCATCTCATTTGCTCACTCAACTGAGTGCAGTGAGATCATATTCTGATTTCAGGCACTCCTACTGTGTACAAAGAGAGCATCTGGGAAATAGAAAAAAAAATTAAGCTTATTTCCTGCCTTTCTTGTTAAGTGGTACAGACTATTTGTAGGCTTCTGAGCCCCCAAGCCCTTCTGTGTTTGAGGGAAGCCTTCTAGCTTGTTTTTTTTTTATAACTAGCCAGTTTTCTAGTTTCAGCACTCAAATCTGTTTCTTTGATCTCAGCACTTGTTCAGAAAAAAAAAAAAATTTTTTCATCTGCTTTTACTGTACTTGTGTTTTTACCTACTTCTTTTTACTTTTGCATCATCTTAAAATACTCAATTGTATTTATTACTGCTTGGTGTAACTCATTCTAAGCCTTTTGGTTTAAACACTTGGGCTTCGGACCAGTTAGTTGTTTTGCACTGAGAGGGTTTGTGGTCTGCACTGTTGTGGCAGAACAGGTAGTTTACATCCTTCTAGGTTGAGAACTGCTGATTGAGGGCTCAGTGTCTGTTATTCTAAAAGTGTATTAATTCTGGTTTAAGCACTTGGGCTTTCAAGTCAGTTATTTTACATTAAGAGGGTTCGTGGTCTGCACTCTTGTGGGAGGAGAGGCTGGACTCTGCCCTTCTGAGCTGGGAATTTCTGGTTAAAGGCTTATAGTGCATGCATATCTGAACTGTTTCTTACTGAAGTTGGTGCGCCTTGTTTGCTGTGGCATAGACTGGATTTGGGCCTGCTGGATCTAGCTTTGTTTGTGTAACTTGAGCACTAATCCAGACATTCTCTAAAGTATTCAATGGTATTTATTACTGCTTGGTTGTAACTTGATTAAAGTGTAGCTATCATTCAAGTCTTTTGGATTAAGCACTTGGGCTTCAGACCAGTTGTTTTACATTAGGAAGGTTTGTGGCAAGCACTGTGGTGGCAGGACAGGTAGCTTTCATCCTTCTAAGTTGGGAACTGCTGATTGAGAGCCCAGTGTCCAAGTGTATTAGTTCTGGTTTAGGCACTTGGGCTTCAGGCCAGTTATTTTACATTAAGAAGGTTTGTGGTCTGCATTCTTGTGGGAGAAGAGGCTGGACTCTGCCCTTCTGAGCTGGGAATTTCTGGTTAGAGGTTTATAGTGCCTGAATATTTAAACTGTATCTTACTGAAATTGGTTCACCTTGTTTGCTCTAGCATAGACTAGATCCAGGCCTGCTGAATCTAGCTTTGTTTATATGCTTGTTGTTTGTTGGCTTGTTATTTCCCTGGAAGCTAATTCCACCTAATACGCAACTTCTCAGCGCTTCTGTGGATCACTAGTGATATCTGCATTGCTTACTGTACTTATTTCCTTGTTTCACTTGAAAGAAAGTTACTATTTGTCGTTTTTGCATTTAGCTACTTGTAACACATTGCACTCAAGTTACCTGGCACTTGCTCACTAAAGCAATTATATAAGTCAGCACTAAAAATTAAAAGCACTACACCCTCACTCCCCACTGGCCCTTGTTTTCAATTAAGGAATTCCCAATATTATTCTAGCATGTCCAAAGGTCAGTTGTCAATCTTCTCTCCGGTCCAGCTGGTGAATCTGGGAATCTTGAGGCAATGTTATAACTGCCTCATGTACACAGACAACCCTCTCCTCCTCCCACATAACACAAATACTTGCGAGAGATGCAGCTATTTAGCCAAACTGGAGGCTGAGCTCTCTCAACTCAGGACTGGCAAGACCAGACAGGAGGAGAAGGCAACTACACACACCACAAAACCAGCCTCACATAATGCTACCACTCCACTGAATCAAACACATAAACACACAAAGACATACTCGGAGGCTCTGAGTAAAATTTACCTAAACAGCAGAGGCCTCCAAAGCAGACACCCAAACAACTGCTACCTCAAGACACCCCACAAGCAACACATAAACCACAAAAGCAGTGTGCAAAGCAGTCACAGCCCTTAAGGCCAAATACAACACCAAACATACTTGTCATAGGTGACTCCATAGTCAGACACACTGACATCCCACTCACCAGGCTGAACAAGGAGAGGGTCACTGTAAGCTGCCTATCGGGCGCTAGAATCCGCCACATAACACAAGCACTCGGGTCACTCCATGGCAAGTACAAATATGACACAGTCATTGTCCATGCTGGTGTGAACGACCTGAGACGTACCTCCCTGTACTACATGAAAAGAGACATAGAGGAGCTCTCTGATTATGTAGCCCAGGCAGGTATGACCCTAATCCTGAGCAGTATCCTTCCTTCACCAAGAATGATGCCACAATATAGAGACAAGATGATCAGCTTTAACAATTGGCTTAATGTCTGGTGTCATTCAAAGGGGATCCAGTGTCTGTCTGCCTGGGATGACATGCTTGACAAGCCACGCTGCTTCAAGGGATGGCTTGCACCTGTCACCCTGGGATTCTGGATATTGGCTAAGGCTCTTGCCACCCCATAGTGCCTTTTTAGGCAAGGCTCAAATTCTAAACCTACCACCCTAGAAAACAAAAATGGGAAGAAACTGAGGGTAATGCTGCTCAATGCCAGAAGTCTAAATCTCAAAATGCACGCACTCGAGGCCCTTCTCAGTATGGAGAACATCGATGTCTGTGCTGTAACTGAAACCTGGTTCAAGGCTCCTGAGAGCACCCCGGCATTATTAGGTTTTACCTCATATCATGCGTTCCGGCCCCAAAACCCGGACCACACCACAAAAGGAGGGGGTGTATCCATATTCATAAAGGATACCCACACCTCCAGGTTGGTGGCAACGCACGAAGCTTCAGAAGCCATCCAGGTGCAACTAACCATAGGCAAAACTGCTCTACAAATTGTAGCATGCTACAGGCCACCCTCTCAAACTCAGGAACCCCACACAGCCTTCCTGAAGACACTGGAGGGTATAAATGTATCTCCAAAAACCATCATATTGGGTGACTTCAACTACCCGAATATAGACTGGGAACATTACTCAAGCCCTAACTTTCTAGCCCAACGGTTCCTGGAGTTCATAAATTCAAATGCCATGGAACAGCTAGTCACTGTTCCCACGAGAGGAGAAAATATACTAGATCTCATTGTCATAAACATGGGGACAAAATGCTCCACACCGGAAGTATATCCCTCATTGGTGAGATCTGATCATAAACTAATCTCACTGGAAATCCACATCCCGCCCCACCCCAAACAAAAGACCATAGTGAAGAACTTCTCTAAAGCAAACTTCACACTACTCAAGACTGGTGTGGTATCCTTCAAGGCCCCTGAGCCAGTGGAAACCACAACCCAAGCTGCGGAAGCCCTTACAAATGCCTTCTATGAACACCTCCAGGACTGCATGAATCAGGCAATCCCAAATAAAACCAAGACTCTTTCCACAAAGGGCAAACATCCAGTCTGGTGGACCCCAGCCATTAACAAACTTTACAATAAGAGGAGAAAGCTATTACATGATAGAACAAAATCCATAAAAGGGAAGTCACCCCTGATCATTATTAGTAAAAAATACGAGCACTTATAAAGTCAACTAAGGCCAATTTTGAGAGAAAAATTGCCATGGATTCAAAGGACAATCATAAGGCCTTTATCAGCTATGTTAGGAACCTGGGTGGAAACTCCCAGATATGCTCAGAATTAGTCCAAAATGATACAAAATCACTGAACCCACAGACATTGCCAACATACTGGCAGACAGGTTCAGTGCAAACTTCACCCCTCTCCCCTAAAGGAGAGATAACTATCCCAGCCGAGTGTAGCCTCCCGGACATCTCAAATGCGCAGGTGAAAGCTGCTCTCTCTAAAGCTAAAAACACAGCATCAATGGGACCGGATGGTGTCCCCGGCTGTGTGCTACACGAGCTAAATGAGGAATTAAACCGCACATAAGGCAGCTGTTTAATCTCAGCCTTACCACAGGATACGTGCCCAAGGAGTGGCGTGACGGCAACTGTTGTCCCACTCCACAAAGGCGGCACCTCACGGACCCTGGTAATTACCGCCCCATAAGCTTAACAAGTCTAGTCTGCAAAGCTATGGAGAGGATCATAATGGAGCTCATAAACAAAGATATAGGGGACTTGCAGACATTGGACCCGACCCAGTTTGGCTTTGTCAAGGGAAGATCATGCCTTTTGAACTTGGTCGACTTCTTCGAAACAGTCACCAAGGCCATTGATGAGGGAAAGGCAGTCCATACAGCCTACCTTGACCTTGCAAAGGCTTTCGACACAATACCCCACTCGGGTATTGTAGAAAAACTTACCAGCTTAAATGTAAACCCATATGTCACAAGATGGGTTGCAAACTGGCTTAAGGACAGAACCCACAAGGTTAGAGTTGCTGGCGCTGTGTCAGACTCCAAGCTGGTTTCAAGTGGTGTCCCACAGGGCTCGGTCCTTGGCCCCCTATTGTTTGGCATCTACTTCTCAGAAGTACAGGCCAACATAGGAGGACTTTGGCTGACAAAGTTTGCAGACGACTGCAAACTGGGCGCCATAGTGGAAAGTGCATCAGACACGGATATCCTTCAGAAGGGACTCACGGAAACAGATAGCTGGTGCCAGAGCCATGGCCTGAAGTTAAACACCAAAAAATGTATAGTCATACCCTTCAGGAAAAACAAGGTAACCCCAAGCTACCATATAGGTGGCAATCCACTAAGCACAGAAGAGGTTATCAGGGACCTGGGGACCCAGGTTGACAGTGGCCTTTCTTTTGACACTCACATTGCTAAAGTGGTTAGAAAGACCTTCTACATTGCCCACCTGATCATGAAGGGATTCACATCCAGATCTAGTGAGGTCATTGTTCCCCTGTACTCTTCACTTATCAGACCAATGATCGAGTACAATGCCCCATTCGGGATGTATCTCACCCGACATCTGCAGCAATTGGAGAGACCCCAAAAGTTCCTCACCAAAAGGATAAAGGGACTCCAAAATCTGTCATATGCTGCCAGATTGAAGAAACTCCAGCTCTATTCAGTCGCATACCGTCTGCTCAGAGGTGACATGTGCCTGACATACAAGGCCATGTCCAACCCGGAATTAATGGACATGCTCCACCTCAAAAATCCAAATCCACCAAAACCACTAGAGCAAGCGACTTAAACCTTAGCACGGATATAAATAGGACGTGCTGGAGGGATAGATTTATCACTCAGAGACTCCCTATGCTGTGGAATAAAATCCCGGTCCATGTGAGGCAGAGCACCTCGCTGACTCTGTTCAAGAGAAATCTAGACCTGTGGATGGGAGATCGTAGGTTTACCCGGGAATCATCTCTGTGTCACTGCTGGACAGAGGCACAACAAACTAATGGGCACAGTATTTTTTCATATAAGGGGTGGCGTAAGCCACAAAAATTTGGGCTAGGCTTATAAATGCCTTAGGGCAGATAGCCTAGTATAAACCTATGAACCTATGAACCTATGAGAACTGAAAATGTATACCTGACTGGAAATACACCTACTTCTGACAACTCCAACTACTGCAGTATACATTGCTCCTTTACAGGAGTAAATAATTAGCGTCATAGATGGCTTTATGTAGAACACTTTCTTGTTGCATTAATTGTTTTAATATCTTCAATGCTAACTGGCATGTGCTGAAACTAAACTTATTTGCATGTTTAATGTCAAAATCATAGTGCATGCATCATTGTTTTTTTGAGTTTTTCCTGTAAGGTAAGGAGTGCCATTTCACTACAGTCTTTTCTGATCACTGGTAGTGCTCTATGTCAACTGTCATACAATGAATAGAAAGGAATACACACTTAATGTCCATGTGTGCAACATACTGATGTTTTAATTGACATCATTATTGTTTTATGGGAGGAAAGGGCCACTCAGAATATACAGGAGGAGATGTTCTAACCAATATATTCTAGAATGATTTACGCTTAATAATTATACAGGTATACCACTGAAGTAGTCTTCACACATTTTGAAAGCTGTGTAGCTATGCTCTTCATATTAAATTAAACTAGTTTGTTGCTACTTATGTTTTCTCATGGTTTTGCACATTTACTATTTATTCAACAGCATACACATAAAAGTGTGTTATTATAATTAGTGATGTGAGCACTTCAGGTAACACATCAGGTAGGTAAAATTATCAAGTTTAGCAGCCACAGTATACAATTATAGTGCATAATTTACAAGGATATAGGGAATCTCCAAACTCTAGATCACACACAATTTGGTTTTGTGAAAGGTAGATCATGCCTACTCAACCTGGTTGACTTCTTTGAGTCAGTCACCAGAACTGTGAATCTGGCCAAGGCCTTTGATACCATTCCCCACTCAGGAATTATTGATAAACTCACCAAACTAGGCATCAGCCCTTATATCACTAGGTGGGTTGCAAACTGGCTCACAGATAGAACCCACAGTGTGAAAGTAGCAGATTCCAAGTAAGACTGCCAAAAGGTCATGGGTGGAGTCCCACAGGGATTGGTCCTGCATCCTCTCCTGTTTAGCATCCATTTTTCAGAAGTCCAGACTAACACGGAGGGACTCTGGCTGACCAAGTTCGCAGATGACTGCAACATGGGAGCCATTATTAACTCCTTAAGTGATGTACCTACAGAAAAGCCTAGCTGAGACCAATGACTGGTGTCAAAACCATGGCCTTAAGCTTAATGCCAAAAAATGTGTCGTCATCCCCTTTGGGTAAAACTCAGTTCCCACTAATTACCACATTGATGGGAGCCCACTGAACACTGAAGGTGTTATAAGGGGTCTGGGGACACAGGTTGACAACAACCTCTCCTTTGACCACCACATTGCCACTGTGGTCAGAATGTCCTTCTATGTGGTACATCTCATTACCATGGGTTTTGCATCCAGGAAGAAAGAGGTCATCATCTCTCTCTCTACTCTTCCCTCATTAGGCCAATCATCGAGTATAATGCCCCATTTGGCATGTACCTCCCTAGACACATGCAACAGCTGGAAAGGCCACAAAAGTACCTCACAAAGAGGATCCTAGGCCTTAAACACATGTTCTACATGGACAGACTCAAAAAAACTCCAGCTATTCTCTGTCTCATATCGTCTACTAAAAGGCAATCTCTGCTTGACTTACAAAGCCATGCATGACCCAGTTCTGTTAGAAATTCTACATCTAAAGAAATCCCTGTCCCTTTCTACCACATGCTCCAAAGACCTCAACCTTATTACAACAATCAACAGATCATGTTGGAGGGACAGATTCATAACCCAGAGACTTCCCATGCTCTGGAATAGACTTCCCATACATGGCAAGCAAAGCACCTCACTGGCCTTCTTCAAGACAAATCTTGATGAGTGGATGGGAAATAGACAGTTTACCCCAGGGATCTCTCCAGTGGCTCTGCTTGATAGAGGGACTGGGAACTAATGTTGGGAGGCACGATGTCAGGGTACTTCTTTGGGCTAGGCTTGTAAAGGCTCCAGGGCCATTAGCCTAGTACACACCTATGAACCTAGTATTAAAATTATCAACTGTATATGTAGCTTACATTAAAATAATGAAAGAAAAGATTAAAATGCCTTATGCCAAATACAAGAATACTATTCCCCATATGGATTCAAGCCCTGCACCTATGTTGATGTCAGTTAGGGCATACTTCATTAACATGTGGAGCTATTAAGGCAGTGGTGACAGAACTGAACTTTTCTGTATTCAGTAGTATCCAGCTCGGTAAGTAGAGTGCACCATCACTAGTCTCATATGATGGCTAAGTATTTGCACATGTGTGATTAAATTTTGAGTTTTTTCCATAGGATGGAAACTGCCATTCAGTTAAGGGAATTGATGACATGTACTGATTCACAATGCCAACTTCTGTTGTTTATCAACATTGTTTGTTTCTACAATTAAAAAACTTACAGATATGATCCTTACTTTAATGAAGATGACCCCTTCAAAAAATTAGAACTCTGCACCTATGGAATTACAACTAGACAGTCACATGATGCATATGTAGCAACACCTGAACATTTAAATAAAAAGGAGAAAGTCAAGCACATACGCTGAGCGTTTTACTTCTGAAATCTGCATTTATGTTTCACTATACCCATGCTATCAAAATGTGGTTAGTTGTCCTGACAGAGTAGTACTGTATGCATGTGATCATTGGAAAAATAAGGATGAGAAAAGATGTCAGGATAGAAGCAATGGTCTACAAGGCAAGAGTTGCTGATAATAGTTGTTGTGCATTACTTCATTATATTACCTTTGTACAAAAAATGTCTTGAAGGTTGCCATTAAGTATAACCAATGTTTTGTTATGATGTATATATGGTCTAGGTTTCAGCCACATTGTTAGCAATCTTCATTCCATATGTGACATGAGATGTGTGTACAGGCAACTCACATATTTACAAAAATGTATATCAAGGATCAGGCATTAAGTAAGTAAATACAATGGAAAACTTCTTTGTAAGCTTTTTGTGTCTGGCACACCCTGACAAAGTGTAATTCTCATTAACAGTTATGTTTAACCCATAATAGACTGACCAGTACTGCAAATGAGTTACACAGCCAGGGCATTAGATAACCAAATCTCTTCATCCCCTCCCTTGAACTGCTATAATTTGTGCATATCATCATGTAGGAACCATCACTACTTTTGTCTCTACAGTTCTTCAAGCAAAATGAGTGATTCAGAACTGATAATGAGTCGGGAGCTAATTAATGTATTCCACATGACCAGAGAGGTTGATCTATACCTTTTAAGTGGATATGGGGTTATGGAACTTCCTTCCTTCCTGCTAGGGAAGACTGCCTTGGTTTCCCACATCTTGACAGATAAATTACTGAGAACAGTTTTGATTTGGACTACATATGATAGTGTTTGAAATCTCTTAAGGTATTTTTCCATTTAACTACTAATGCTTAGTTTATTGGCAGGTATTTGCAAAGAGTGTTGTGTACTTACAGTGTGCTTGAAGTAAATCTGTTCATGTCACCTGAAATGTGTTTCATACGGGCTGGGCAACGCACCCATTCATTTGTTAAGAGTTCTTTAGTATTATTAAAACATCCTTAAAACATTATAGTTTCTCTTTCTTGAATAACCACTCCTTCTCTGCTTAGTATTTGTATATTCTTGCATCTGTTATTGTTTGCTGTCTTTTGTAGTTTATAACTTTTTTATGGGGGAGGGGGTAAATGCATGCGGGATGTTACAATGCTTGCACTGCTGTTTAGACTGTTGTTTCTATGAAGATAATCACTGCATACTGACGTGTTGCTTTATCAGTTCATAGGTTGTTACTAGACTATTGACCACTGGGGCCCTTACAAGCCTAGCCACACACCCTGAACCATTTGGGTTCTAATTATCATGGTTAACTATAGGGGGAGCATGTTAGTATGGCAGTGACTAAGTATTTGTAGGGAGGGTGTTAGTTAGGATAATTATTTTCTTATTGACGGCCTCTGTCCATAAGGGACATGGGAACCAGACCAGGGATAAATTTACGAGTTCCCATCCAATTATATAGGTTCATTGATTTGAAAGAATAGGCCCTTAGGCCTCAAACTTACATAGCTGTTTTCTGAAGTCTGGTGCTCTACCAATGTATGACATCAGCACTGAAGTAAAAGTGTAGATTCTTAAGTAAGTACTACGCTAACTGCCCTTGCAGGCCATTTTAAGCCACACTGTTTTTACTTTCAAGGATGAAAATCAAACCATCTCCCTTGTGACTGTGAGTTAAGCACCTTAACTGGTATACCAATCTCCAACCATGAGGATAAGCAAAACAGCCTATACTCCACCCTCCCTCACCCCTGGGGATGCTGTGCTCTTTTCTGATATATAGTTTTTCTTTCATCCTAACAGGGATATGGCTCTTAACAAATGTATAATATAGGGCATCCTCACAGAACTCTCCTTTCTCAGATGCTGAGAATGAGGCCATGGGTGGATGGCTACATGATGCACATTCAGCTGATAAGCCCTTCTGTAACCTTATCCAGTGGCAGATGGTTAATGATGTCAATGCTATTGGTGGGCAGGGCTGGGTATACTACATTGTCTGACATGGGGTCCATTCACATGATTTAAAAGGTAACTGAGAAAGCAAAGGCTGTAGTACAAGATAGTAGGGCTACTGATGGTGGTAGTGTTGGGACATCTACCTAACCAATACTCACTGAGCTGCAGGAATTCCTGTCAACTATTACTGAGGCATCAAAGTGCAGTGCTGGATATTGGGTTAGAAGTAGAACACATCCAGATGATTTCAACTATTTAATGCCCCAGCATGTCATTCAAATAGTTATTATGTCCACCTTTGCAACTGATAATAGCCTGTATGCTTGTAATACCTCTCTCAACTATTATGACTAGGTACATCTGGCATACAGGTACAATAACCACCTGCCCATGGTATGGGCATACTTTATTCTGTTTGCATGTATTATTCATTGAGATTATAGCATTTGCGCATATGGTTGAGTTATTTTGACCTATGTATTACATTATATGTTTATTTTTCTTTTCTTTTTGTGTTTCTTGGTATATTTACTGGTTTCACATTGTCTTGCAACAATGCTGTGGACTTTCCTCTTATTAATCTATTTTTATTTTATTTAAAAATGTAATACATTGATCCCAGGGGGGTTAAATAGGGAGTGTCACTGGAAGTGTTTCCTTTAACCAACCTGTGTATATTGTGTATATAATTGTATAATCAAATGATTGATAAAAGCAGTAGTATTTAAGAGAAAAGTGTAAGAGACAAAAGTATACTCCATAAAGGCTAAACCAGCCGAGGTGCTAGAGAAGTTTTTATTTGTTTTTGTGGTGTGTGTATTGTGGATTTGTGATTTTATTAAACATTTAGAAGGTATACACTGGCTTATTTCTTTCTGTGGTGTTACCATATGTTTACAGTGTTGGTGGTGAAGTGTTGGGAACATTACCTGATGATGGTAGTGATGAACAGGTATGGGGTATGTTGGATATGGGGACACTGGCTCCCACAGCTTCTTCATACAGTACTGAAACAGTCATTATGCCCACACTGACCCATGACACAGAACCATCTGAGAGTGGACAGGTTGATGGGGACACATTGGATCAGGGTAGTGTGGTTATACAAATTGCCAACTTGGTGGAATCACTCCCTATCCAAAGTGATAGTGAGGTACAACATAAAAGTGTTGATAGAGGTACTTAGAGAAGGTATGCATAATGCCCTACCCATGGGGTTGGTGTGTCAATAACTGCCACCCAACATGTGTGACCTTGGAAGTGATAGACAACAGCATGTTATGCATTCTGACATACAAGACTGCATAAACAGTGTGTGTGATGCCTTGGACAGGGTGGGTGACACACTGGAATGTGGAGAGTCTATTCTGGATCATCTGTTGGGGAGGGACAGCATCTACAAGGATGGTCTGCTAGCATATTGCCAGATATCAGCTGACCTTGCCCTGGATGTGCTGGATTCTGCTTCTGTAGTGGTAGCACTTATACTGCTTCATCAGTGGTGGATGAGTCCACACCCTTATGTAGTAGTCCTCATGGTTGAGGCCGTGGATGTAGTTGAGATTACAGCTTACCCAGCAAACATCATTCTCATTCAGGTAGCACTCCAAATTCTAGTCAGTGTCATGGAACTACCATTGCAAATCCTTGTAGTCATAGTTCATGTTGTCTGGGGGTCTTCGCAATTAACTTGATCATCTACCATGCACGGCTCAGACCTGACAAGTATGCCAGAGCATAGTCCCTGCAAACCCTCACACAGAACACATCAGGCTGACCATGACACCTCACACACACACACACACACACACACACACACACACACACACACTCACACACACACACACACACACACACACACACACACACACACACACACACACACACACACACACACACACACACTTCAAAATGGACTTTGTCACATCTGAAGATACTAGCTTTGAGAGTGCATAATTGCTATTACTTCATGTCTCACACTTGCACAGAGTTCCTCTGTGTAAGATTTGCTCTCTGATAATCCCCAAAACTGTGTGCAAATGATGCCCTATCATTTGCATAATCTGTAATTTAGGTCTGATGCTCATTGTGACTAGTTAATGCTTGCCTTCTGTAGTAGTAATAGTAGTAATAGTAGTACTTGCATAAGATAACCTGATCACTCAATTGTGTAGAAGGGTGTCTCACTTGGACTAGTTATTTATGTTGCTATAGTGAACAGGCAATGTATGGTTTAGGCATAAATTCTTCTTTGCACTGTGCAACTGCAAATTGTATCTGTGTTTTAATATGTTTGCTTATGTTCTGTACTCATATAGTTGAATAGATATTTTCCTCCACCTGCCCAGATGATGCTGACATTGCCCTAGTCCCTGTGTGGAGGTTTGACATGGGCTGACTATGACTGCTGCACAAGTTAGCCATGAAAGGCATAGAAAAGCCTGTTGTGTTTAAATACATCATTGTGGGTGTCTGTATTTGCTGGATATATCACTTATTGTTATGATATTCCTGTGTTGGCATCACTAATTTTTTGTTACTGCTTACTTCTGTTTATGTATTGTACCATTTCTTCATTACAGGTTCATAATTTCCAATTTCTCCTCGGAACATCATAGCCTGGTACTGGCTATGTCTAATGCTGGCTGTAGCCAGTCAGTGCATGAGTAAGCACAGTCTGTTTTGTTTGTATGCATTAGTGTTGCTGTTTGTATCTGCTTAGGTCATATGTTACATAGATGGTGAATGTATATGCAGTTTAGTCCCTCTTAGCCAGTGCCATGGCATACTATGCCCACTTCTGTCTGCCATGATTGTCCCCTGCTGCTGGTTCCTCAGCTGACCCCTCATCTATGTCAACTGCTGTTGTGTGTGGTGCTGACAACTGTGGTCTCTGTCCTGGGCATCCTACTGCAACTGATTCCTAAGAATAATGTAATTCAAGATGGCACACACAGCCAATATTTTGGCAGAGGTAGTGGGGTCATATTGCAGGGCACCTGCTGATGTGTCCAGACAGTGGAATCATTATTGAATGAGCTCATATACATACTCTATAATATTTCTAGCCTGGCCGTATGCAATGTTATAAATTGTTTAGTGGGGTTGTGTGGGTTTCTCATAGGACTCATGAGCCAAGGTTGTAGGCCATATCTAGGCGTCATTGTGGACATTCACCCCTTGCAATCCTTAGGTACAGGTCACAGGTGTGCCATATATGAGGGTCATGGAAAATACCTGGGTGGCCTGCACACAGGTTGTTTATCCCTTGTGCATTAAAGTCCATCTCACAGTTGATAGAGTGATTTTTTTTGTTCCCCAGGTGTGACTTTTATTCTAATGTACATGCAGTCTATGACCCCCAGTATCCCAGGCAATTTAGTTAAGGCATAGAAATGTAATGTGGTAGCTATTTCCTCTGGAGTATGTGGAAACCAAAACTGCTCTCTCACATGTTAAAGTACTGCATTGAGAAATTTGTGGAGTATTCTTGAGGCAGACACTTGTGAAAATCCCAACTTTGTCCACTGTAGGTTACTAAAACGTTCTTGTAGCTAAAATATGTAAAGCTATACACGCTTTAGTATCCACTGGGATTGGTTCTCCATGACTCATATGGAGCCTCAGATGGAGCCAGCAGATATGTACTGTTTCCTGTATGGTGTCCCTCTCCACCCTGTATCAGTCAACTATTTCACTTTTTGTGCAGCCCAAGGTAGGGTAAACATGGTCTAAAAACCTTATGCCTTTGAGGATATCATCTATCAACAGCATTAGTAGCACTTTCTATGTAAGCCTGTTGCATATACAGGTATATAATGACTGCAGCAACCCCAAACATTTTTTTAAAGTTTTCCTTTAGTTGCATTCCAGCATGTGTTAGAAATCAGAGCTAAAGTGGGCGCAACATGTTTGTGCATGTTTTATAGGTTCATAGGCTGGTACTAGGCTATTGACCCTAGGGCCTATACAAGCCTAGCCATAACAATTCCCTAGCTATTTCTTCTCACAATATTTACTTCCCTGGACCCTTGTCTACCAGGGTGACTGACGTGATCCCCAGGGTGAATTTCCTATCTCCCATCCAATCATCAAGGTTCCTTTTGAAGAGGGCCAAAGTGGCACTCTGCTTGACATTTATGGGCAGTCTTTTTCAGAGTCTGTGGAGTCTCTGGGTCAGGAACCTATCCCTCCAGGATGTTTTGTTCATTGTGATGACAAGGTTTAGATCCCTGGAACGTGTGGCTCTGAGGGATTGGGATTTCTTTAAGTGTAGAATTTATGAATCACTGTGCCATATTTTCTTGCTTCATTGCTATACAGCATGGCTCATTAGAATAGGCCAAATGTTCCTAGTTTTGCAATCATCCACAATGTGTACAGCTGTTTCAACAATCACAAACTCCATCCTTTTTACTGCCAATCATGCACATGGGCTTAGAGTGATAAATGGGCATTCATGAATCCAAGCTGGTGTACATTTTTATTTGAAAATTCTAGATCATTTGACTGTATAATTCAAAACACTTTGCATTGTTCAGACAAACCTTTTGGTATACTCCTTTTTGTAATGATGTAATTGTCATTCCTTGTATCTTGCATCCAGGGGGTTAGCCCACGATAAGTTGTGAACAAACTAACCAAACTACATCAAAGTTCATTGCTAATCTTACTGATAAGTTTTGTTGCTGCATATCCATAAGTTAATGTGCATTCTAAATAACTAGAACATCAAAGTCAAGGCAGAAATAAGCATTATGCAACCATTCAAACAAAATGGGATACTTACCAGGAGGTCATACAAATGATATTCACTTGGGATGAAGAGGAAGTTAAACTATACAGAAATCATGGGTAATAACTACCCAATGCTAATAAAATGCACAACATGATACCATCTTTAGAACACCATAATACCAGCCTAATTACTACTGTGAGTACTCTAAAGGCACACTAGAAATTATTTGGCCTGTTGCCATATAACCATTGATTTTTATCTGAGGATACATAAGAAAAGGAGGAGAAAGTGGAAACTTATTAGCTAAAAGGGTCAGGCTTATTCCATAAGAGTGAGTCTACTCTATTTGGGGAGGGGGGGTTCAATGGTAGTAAAATACACATACTAACACTTTTTGATACCTTACATAAGACAGCTGTAAATTGTAATAAAGAGTAATAGGTACATTTCTTACCTCTACAGAATGATGCAACTTTAACATTACACTATGCATCAACACTTCTGCCTCTTAAAATGTTAGTTGGAATATCTTTTTTTAGGATTCCATATCTCAACCTTAAGAAATCTAGGGTAATTCAATAAGCACAGAAGTTCATACTCTTAGTAACAATTTTTAAAGAAAGGGAAATTAGCAAAGCAGCAATTGTCGTACACTATTTCTCAAACTAGAGAGCACCATAAGTTGCTGCTACAGCAGGATCCATGGGCATTATTATTAATAAGGATCTTATTGCTGCCTGCATAACATGCCAACAGTTAAATGAAACTACATATGTGATAATTCAGTCTCAAATAGCATGCAAAGCATAATCAATATACCATTATACAAACAGGAATATATATGCTAACTTACTTCATGCCTGATCTGTTGCATGCAGATGTGTTACTATATGAACTATGCATTATAAGAGAAATTACACAACAAACTGAAAGGAAGTCTTGCCTTTCCTTCTCTCCCCTCCCATCTACCAGAATAAAAGAAGAGCCAGATCTGCTCATTCTGTTATGACCCTAAAGACAGGCATCCATACATTGTACTCTAAATAGCCAAGGGAGAAAGTCTGTTGAAAATGCAACAGAATGTAAGCACCTCTTTTATTAAAATAAGCAATGGCTGTGTCCTATGCACATGTTAGTACCGTCACCAAAACACCTGTTGAAGCATTTTAACTTGTATATGTTCAGAAGGGCCAATATTAGCATTCTGGGGCCCCCAGCAAGTGACAAGCTGGGGGTACCTGGACACTTCCCATCTAGGTATTGCCCTGCCACTGCCACCCCTGCAAAACAACCTTTTAGTTCATGCTCATTGTTTAAGGAGTAGTACACAATGACTGAACTGTAACTACAATTCTTTTAGAATTTGACAGGCTTGAATACTACACAGTGTTGGCTCATCTTACAAAGAGATATTCACAGTGACTAGGATTAGCTGAAATGATGATACATTAAAACAACCAAATGTACTGGGCTGGCCTTAGGTGAAATGATGCCTTAGGCAAAAGGATCCATGGTGCCCTCCACTGCCTACTGTTTCCTCTCCGCTGCACACATCCTCCAGTACTCACCCTGTTTCACCCCTCCCAAGCTTTCCACACAATACGCACTGCAGTTGTTTTCCTTTTCACACATTTTTGCCTAACTCTTTAGCTTTTTCAAGAAGCTGTGTGGTGCATTTTACATTTTTTACAATCTTTTCAGCCAATGAGCACTTGAACAAAAATTATGTTTGAGGAAATGTATTGATTGTTGCTGTTTCAATTCACATGGCAAACACAGCACAGTTGTATGAGGGAAATAAATCAATTAAGTGCAGGCAGAGGGGGGGGGGTCTAGGAAGCAGCAGGTCCCCAGAAGCCATAGTGTTATAGATGCTGTGAAGTATATTTTTCAAGCATTTTCTCATCCTTTTGATCCAGTGATGGCCTGAAAAAATCATGAGTAAGAAAAGGATTCAGACTTTTTTTATTTCACAGAAAACATTAAGTTGTACCAAAAGCTTAATGTTCAGTGCTGACTAAATAGAAACACAAAATAAAATAACAAGACAAATGTTTGAGAGGATACAGAAATTCTGTCTGGGAATACTGCCAATCTACCTATGCCACCCCAAAAAAGACAGCCACTGTCTGTTCATCTCGCTGGTGTAAGATTGGAATGAAAGCAAAGGCTCAACTGGCCACGGTCATGTATTTTGGTGACTGCTATCATACATATCCATAGCATGCCTCCTCTCTCCTAGCCTCCAAAGGCAGCCACCGGTATACATGTCTGATGTGTGATTGTGAAGAAAATGAAAAAATAGTAATCACAGTAATGTAGTCCAGCTTGTTGCTCTTAGACAGTATACTGCCCCTATACAAGCAATAGTATCCACTGCACACTTCTGAGGGTTATGAGAAAAGTAAAAGCAAACAATAACTGCATTGTCACCAGTCCCAGCATGTCATAATGACTTCCTGTACACATCCCTGAGGTTTTATTTTTTACTGCTATCCAGAAGATGTGCTCAGCATTACTGCATGTGTGTACAAATAAAAAATCAGTGCTATTTTTTTACGAATGCACACACACACACACACACACACACACACACACACACACACACACACACACACACACACACACACACCCACCCACCCACACACACACACACACACACACACACACACACACACACACACACACACACACACACACACACACACACACACACATGGAGGGCATACTGACTTCACATAGAAAAGCCACAGCCAAGAACTCAGCCAGGTAAAAGTAGTGTGAATGGCAGTTTTACTCATTGCACCACTGCACCACTGTGGCAATGATCAGTTGATTTCACACACAGCCTGTTCCTGCAAATATCATGTATACTTTTTTTGTTTATGATGGTAAGAGAAAGAAAGTATGACTGACTTGTTACGCTTAAATACATTGCAACTATGTCTCCTCCCCTTTTCCACGTGGCCACACATGCACACGCGTTCTCACTCACATAAGCATAATGGCATTGCTGATGATGTTTGTGACAGAAAGTGGAAGAAATTATAGCAAATTTGCTACATAACAGTACACTCTGCAACAATAATACTGCCACACTAGGTCAGTGACTGATGTCTAGCATTCATCAAATAATAGCAAGAGTAAGTCACTTTTGTTTCATTGAGGAGTGATGCATACCTGTCACGGTCTCTATTTTCACAGAATGTCCCTGATTTTATTTCAGATTTTTTTCCCTGCTAATCATAAAAAAAATGATTGGCTGGTAAATCATTTAGGATTACAGAAAATCAATAATATACAAAAATACATGCTGATGCAAACCTTACTATTTTATCAAATTTTGAAGTGAATTAGGATAATATTAAAAAATTGTTACCCATTTTGAGCATTTATTCTGCCATTATTTTTGTCTTTGCCCAGAATTATTGAGCAAAGATATTGGTAGTTATAGTATCTGGCAATTTGCCAGTATTTATAAAACTCCCTGAAAAAGAAGCCCATCCCTGAAGCTCAGGAACATATGTTCTTCTTAAAATCCAAAGCAATGACTGAGATTGGTTGCTCTGGTTGTTGATGTCTACCACTTACCTTACTCATGTTCATTCACTGATTACCAGCTTTTTCCTAAAAGGTTCATATCACAACGTTTAGGATAAAGTGCTTAATCAGAGAATGATTGATTTTTTTGTCCTGATTTCCCCTCAGCCAGCAGCAGCTTTATTGGGGCACCCCACACAATTAGAGATAGTTTGTGTACTCCTGTAGCCATAATAATTAGGGTACCTGCAGACAGGGTAACAAGGTTACATAGAGACAGCTGTGATGTTAGCTTTAGAGGAAAAATGTCTACCAGCACAATTTAACTAAGTCAAGGGTGTTGTGCCAGTGGTAAAACATTTAACTATGTTATGAAGCCTGCTACTTGCCAAAGCAGTTCTATTACAAACAGAGATCTTCGAATTTTAAAGCAGAAGAAGTGGTGCTCATCCTTGGGATTTATCATCTTATGAGTTATTATTATCTGCTTGATTTATTAAATATGCACGATTGCTGTACCAGCTTTTGTTGGTTTGACAAATATGTAACAAAATATTAAAACAACTTGCTATGGTTGGGGAACCCCAGGACCTTGGGGCCCCTAGAGACTATAGGGCCCATTGGTGCCTCAAATTGGCTATGCACATTCTTAAGTTATAATTATGCACTAGGATAATTTAATGTGTGATTTTATTAATATTGTGCAACATGTGCTGTGCAACAGTTTGTGTGCAAAACAAAATAAGAAATACTGTGTGCTTTTAAAGGAATTAAATGAATAATACCAGTTACATTTTTGTCTGCATCCACAGTTTTAAGACATGAAAAACAGTAATATCAAGGACAGCTAAGATCTGACTTTGAGGAATTGTTTCTCCAAGCTACCAGTGAAACATATGTACTCTGCCACTCCAAAGGCTCTTAGTGGTATTATATTTCAACCTGACTAGAAATTTCCTAGATGACCTGGTTGCTTGTACTGTTTTGTTCCATTTAACATCTCTTTGCTGAATGGCAGCCATCCATGTTTCAAGCACATAATAAGAGAAGGGCCTGCCAGCTATAAAACCCAGTTCATTCAAAGATGAATGTAGCCTATCGATGTTTAGAAAGGAACATTTAATTTCTGTTGCTTTAGGATCTTCATCTGAAACCAAAACATTCTGCAAAGCTCAGCAAGCTTTCTAATTATTGACACTTCAGATGTTGTGCCTTCTAAGCTCCCCCATACCAGGCAGATATTAATATTGTTTCCTTCTGTGTAAAATTAAGAAAAAAAATCATAACAACTGCTCTTGAAGTAACTCACAGTATCTGCTACATGCTTGTTGTATATGCAGTCAGCCTTCTCATTCTCTGTGTTTCTGTGTTTAGGACATGAAAGAACTTAAACCATTCACTGAGGTAAAAATTGAAACATACTAGGTCTTAATAACATCTTTGCCATAATGAAAAAATGATAGTCTATTTTGTTATTTTTTTTAAGCATACAGATGTTTAGCCAGCCCAGAGGTTCTGATTTAGCAAACATTAATTGTGTGGTTCTATTTTTCTAGAATGAGGTTGGGCCGGATTCACTATGGCTTGCACGGAGTCTAAGAGTAGAGTAAGACTCCATGCAGCCATCAAGTCTGACGAGCGATCCAGGGACAGCCTGTAGGGGCGTGTAAGAGAGCTCCTAAAGCAGATCTTACACGGACAGGGCTGGGATATGCAAATCACCTTAATTGCAAGTGAAAGGCATGCAAATGAGGTAGATTTGCAATTCAGGAAACCCAAACCTGTCCGAGTAAGAGCAGTGTTATTTGCAGAAATGTACTCAGTTGACAACTGAGTACCATTCTGCAAATAGCAAAACGGAGCCGTGACAGCTCCAAATAAAGGTTGCATCCAGTGCAGGAAGCATGCCAATGGCCAAATATATGGCCATTGGAAATGTTCCCTGATGCAAAATTAAAATAAAAATATTTTTTTTTTCGCCGATTTCCGATGTTTAAGCGTAGCGCCGCGCAAACAGGCTGTGCTCTAAAACCCAGAATACTACAAATTAAAAACCACAAATGTGGATTTTATTGAAAGTGGTAATGTACAATGCAAGGAAATGGCAGGCTGAAGACAACATGGCCACCGAGTAGAGGTTGCTAAGGGGGGAAGCTCAATCTAAGACATGTAGCCAAGCATTAGTAGGCAATCCTATGTAAATGAGTGTTAGGATAGTGAATCGTTAGTTTACATGCAAATGAGCACAGTCAGTGGAGTGTAGGAGTAGGATATGGGGAGTAACAGAGTAGAAGATAGGTGACATCACGAGGGGGGTATGTATGAAAGAAGTGAAGCTCATTGGAGCAGAGTGGCATGTGTCCGCTGTCATTTAGACATCATGGAAAAAGGTGTGTCAACAGTTAGGCTAGGGAAAGCCAAGAAATGGAAGGTGTATGCTGTGGATAACATCAAAGTTTCTTGCTGAGCGGGTATGTGTGCATGTGCGTGCGTGTAAACCCGAGTAAGACAGAGTGCGCGCGCGTAAGCATGAGTGCGCGCGTTTAAGCCAGAGTAAGCATGTATAAGGCTGATTAAAGAGTTATAAGCGTGTTTGCGCTGGTGTGCATGCATTTTAACCTGAATAAGCATGTTCTAGTCCATGTAAGCATATGTGCACGCGTGTTAGCTGCTGTGCGCGTGTTTGCACTTGTGTGCACGGTGCCCCCCCCACCCCCAAGGAAACAGAAAGGAAAAAGGAAGCACAACAAATAGTAGGAAGCTACCAGGGAGTACTAGCAGAGCTAGCAGGTGAAAACAATCAGAATCAGGCAATTACACAGGCAATACACTAGCCCCGCCCAGCCTAGCACTTAAAACTCTGCAAACAACAGTCCATTATGTTTCTCACAAGAGACACTGCAGTAAGCTAATAGAAGTTCATAGGTTCATAGGTTCATAGGTTCATACTAGGCTATCTGCCCGAGGGCATTTACAAGCCTAGCCCATCGTTTTGTGGCTTACGCCACCCCTTTAGTATGGGGAACTATACCCATTATTTTGCTGTGCCTCTGTCGAGCAGTGACACTGAGGTAATCCCTGGGGTATATCTGCGATCTCCCATCCATTGGTCAAGATTTCTCTTGAACAAGGCCAGCGAGGTGCTCTGCCTCACATGTACCGGGATTTTGTTCCACAGCATAGGGAGTCTTTGGGTGATGAATCTATCCCGCCAGCACGTCCTATTAATAGCCGTGTCAAGGTTTAAGTCTCCCGCCCTTGTGGCTCTGATGGATCTAGATTTTTTGAGGTGAAGCATATTCATCAAATCTGGGTTTGACATGGCCTTGTATGTTAGGCAAAGGTCACCCCTGAGCAAGCGGTAAGCGACTGAATAGAGCTGGAGTTCTTTCAGTCGGGCAGCATAGGACAGATTTTTGAGACCCTTTATCCTTTTGGTGAGGAACTTTGTGGCCTCTCCAGCTGCTGCAAGTGTCGGGTCAGATACATTCCAAATGGGGCATTGTACTCAATCATTGGTCTGATGAGTGATGAGTAAAGGGAGACTATGACCTCCCTTGATCTAGATGAGAATCCCTTCATGATAAGGTGGGCAATGTAGAAGGTCTTCCTAACTACTTTAGCTACATGGGTGTCGAATGACAGACTACTATCAACCTGGGTCCCCAGGTCCCTGATAACTTCTTCTGTGCTCAGTGGATTGCCACCTATTTGGTAGCTAGGTAACCTTGTTTTCCCGAAGGTATGACTATGCATTTTTGGCATTTAACTTTAGGCCGTGGCTCTGGCACCAGTTATCCGTTTCTGTGAGACCCTTCTGAAGGATATCTGTGTCAGATGTGTTTTCTACTATGGCGCCCAGTTTGCAGTCATCTGCAAACTTTGTCAGCCATAACCCTCCTGTGTTTGCTTGTACTTCGGAAAAGTAGATGCCAAACAAGAGTGGGCCCAGGACTGAGCCCTGTGGGACACCACTTGTGACAGGCTTTGAGTCTGACATGGCGCCAGCAGCTCTGACCCTGTGGGTTCTGTCACTCAGCCAGTTTGCAACCCATCTTGTGATGTATGGGTTGACATTTAAGCTGATGAGTTTTTCAATGATACCCGAATGGGGTATTGTATCGAAGGCCTTAGCCAGATCGAGGTAGGCTGTATGGACTGCCTTTCCTCATCAATGGCTTTGGTGACTGTTTGAAAAAGTCAACCAAGTTTAAAAGGCATGATCTGCCTTTGACAAAGCCAAACTGGGTTGGATCCAAAGTCTGCAAATTCCTATGTCTTTATTTATGAGGTCCATTATGATCCTCTCCATGGCTTTGCAGATAAGGCTTGTCAAGCTAATGGGCCAGTAATTTCCAGGGTCGGTGGAGGCACCGCTTTGTGAAGTGGTACCACAGTTGCAGTGCGCCACTCCTGGGTAGTGCGTATCCAGAGGTAAGACTTTGATTAAACAGCTGTCCTAGCTGTGGGTTTAATTCCTCATTGAGTTCATGGAGCACACAGCCGGGGACACCATCAGGTCCCATGGATGCTGTGTTTTTGCTTTGGAGAGCAGTTCTCACTTGGGCTGGAGATGTTTGGGGGCTGCAATCGTTTGGTATAGATATCTCTCCTTTTGGGGGAGGGGAGTAGTTTGCACTGAACCTGTCAGCCAGTATGTTGGCAATGTCTGTAGGATCAGTAATCTTCACATCATTTTGAACTAGCTCTGAGCATATCTGGGAGTTTCCTCCCAGGTTTCTAACATAGCTAAAGAAGGCCTTATGATTGTCTTTTGAGCCTTTAGCTATTTTCCTCGAAATTTGCTTTGGATGATTTTATGAGAGCTCTTAGTTTTTTACTTATAGTGATCAAGGGTGTCTTACCTTTTAAGGATTTTGCTCTATCTTGTAGTAGCTTCCTCCTTTTGTTGTAGAGTTTGTTTATGGCTGGGGTCCACCAGACTGGACGCTTGCCTTTGGTACAAAGAGTCTTTGTTTTGCTTGGGATTGCCTTATCCATGCAGTCCTGCAGGTGCTGGTAGAAGGCATTTGTAAGTGATTCAGTGGCTGTACTGTTTTCCGCCGGCTCGGGGGCCTTAAAGGAGACCACACTAGTCTAAACTGAAAAAGCTTTACTGAGACAAAGAAATGTTAGGGGCTGCCATTGCTGTTATAAGGCGACATATGCAACATGCTGAGGGTGGTGACAATGGAAATGCTGCTGGACAACCCACAGTGAGGAGACAGAGAAGAGTGTACAGGCCCAGGGTGACCTACCAGGGGCTACATGAGCTGGAGATAGTGGAACACTATAGAGTGGACAGAGACCTCCTGCAGCAAATTGTTGAGCTGTGCAGGCCACCCCTCACACACAGACCCAACAGAGGGGAACCCATCCCAGTGGAAACCAAGGTATGTGTTGGCCTAAGAATACTAGCAACAGGTACCTTCCAGAGACCAACTGGTGATATGATGGGGATATCACAGGCATCAGCATCCAGGGTACTACACCAGTGTCTGGATGCCATGTCAGCACATGTCGGTGATCATGTATATTTCCCCAATTCCCATGAGGTATTGGCCAGTAATATGCGTCTCTTCCAGCAAATAGCGGAATACCCTGAGGTAGTGGGTGCAATAGACTGCACGCACATACGTATCAAAGCACCAGCTGGTGAGCGGGGTAGGGTCTACTTCAACCACAAGGGCTTCCCCTCCATCAACTGCCAGGTCATGTGTGATGCCCAGGGCATAATACTGAATGTGTGTGCAGGCTGCCCTGGAAGCTGCCATGATTCCCATATCTGGCATCTGACACAGCTGTACCAGACATTTGCCAATGGGGACATCCCACATGGTCACCTAGTGGGGGATGCTGGCTATGCACTGGAGCCGTGGCTGATGACACCCATCAGAAACGCACACACACCTGAACAGGAATGCCATAATGAGGCACATGCACAAACACGTAATGTAATAGAGCGTGTGTTTGGGCTGCTCAAGTCACAGTTCTGGTGCCTGGACACATCTGCTGGAGCCTTGCAGTACTCACCAACTACATGCACCCAAATTGTCATGGTATGTGCTATGCTACATAATATGATCCTGTGAAAACAGCTGCAGCAGGACCAGCATAGGCCTGGGCCAAACAGCCCCCCACCATTGCCAAGGCCATCACAGGCAGAGCGTGACTCGGAGGATGAACAACCTGAGCCTGCCCCAGTAGGCAGAAGGAGGCGTGCCCAGTATGCTTTGGCTTTGGCAAAGAGGCAATGCATAGCACATACACTGGCTCAGTAGGAACTCTGGAAATGATACCTCTCTCCGACTTGCACATAAAGTAAAAGGGATGCCTAAGTTGACACTACCTGCTTTCAAACATGGGCAGGGAGTGTAGTATGTGCACCCAACATAGGCAGCCCTGCAGCACCACCTAAGGCATGAATGCCATGTGATAAGGAATATAAAGCAGTGCTAAACAGCAATTACCACCATGTAGTATATGCAAACAAAATCGTACACACCAACTAGCACAACTGTGGTCAATGTTCAGTAATATTGGGCAACGTCCAGCAATGTTGGTGAATATTGAGCAATGTCGGACAAGCCTGGTCTAAGTAGGGCATATCTGAACAAAAGCCAACATGCTCATATTTGCTTAACAGGCTCTTAAGCAGTCTGGTCTGCTCAGTATGAAAATATAAAGCAGTGATGGGCCTCGAACCCAGGATACTGTGCACTATAGCCAAAGTACTGAACCACTAAACCATGACAGTATTGCAGTGGTCCACCTGTATGATGGAATGTTGATAAGTCTATGCAAAGTATTCCATGGAAACCCTGCAGGAACAGCATAATCCTTGTTGAGTTATGACACAAAGGTGAGTCCTGCAGTGAGAACAGAACCTGACTTCCAACACACACAGTATAAATGTTAATATTGGTCATGTTCGCACACATCAACAAATGTAGTGGACCTCAGATAGCAACATACTGAAGGGTCACACTGGGCATGCTCACACACTTGAATAAATGAGACAAATGTCAGGCAACAAAACATGGAATGGCAGAACTGGGCATGCTCACACACTTAGTACTGAGTACAGCAGTGGGCCACGCATATCTGGCAGTTGCATGTGTTAACCCAGGAACCTGTCACTATACAGCAATCCACCCTGTGCACACAGTTATATGACAACAGACACATCTATAATATAGTGGAACCCTGTCATAATCAATGTTCTGGAGATACCGAAGTTGTTCATGGAAACTGGTAAAGCAAAGATGATAAAGACCTGCAAACAGTATCAGCAATAAACATTGTGTATCTTGAACATTAGCATAGGTTCAGAGGTCGATACTAGGCTATCTGCCCTAGGGCATGTACAAGCCTAGCCAGAGTATGTTTGGCATTCGCAACCCTGTCAGATTACTACACTGTGTGTGTGAATAGTAGGTCACACAAGATAGCCCATGTATGTGTAGGCTAGTGTGCCTCTGTCTAGCAGGGACACAGAAGATATACCAGGGGTAAATATACGATCACCCATACAGTCGTCAAGATGTCTCCAGTAGGTGGTCAGTGGGTGGCTCTGCCTATGTGAAACTGGGATTACAGTCTGGAGTGAGTGGAGCCTCTGGGATAAGAATCTGTCCCTCCACAATGTCCTATTAACATGTGTGCTGAGGTATACGTCCCTGGAGTGTGTAGCTCCAAGGGAGTTGGATATCCAGAGGTGGAACATGTCCAGTAATTCTGGGTTGGGTATATCTGTAAACAACAGGCACACATCATATCTGAGTAGTTGGTAAGCGACTGAGTAGAGCTGGAGTTACTGCATCTGAACTATGCAGGGCATCTGTGTGAGTCCCTAGATCTGCTTGGTGAGGAACTTCCGTAGCCAGTACAGTTGCTGCAGGTGTCAGGTAAGGTACACCCCAAATGGGGCATTGTAACCAAGCATGGATGTGATGAGTACAGGGGCACAATGACCTCACTTGATCTAGATGTGAAACCATATGGGATAAGGTGGCCCACATAAAAGGTGTGTCCAACCACTTTGGCAATGTGAATGTCAAAGGCGACAGTACAAACAAGTCATGTCCCCAAACCCCTAACAACTCCAACCGTATGTAATGGAGTACTACCTATGTGGTAATGTGTGGGCATGCTGTTATTCTCAAAGAGGATGACTATGCAACTAATGGCATTTAGCTGTAGGCCATGGCTCAGGCACCAGTCATCCATCTCTGTGAGACCCTGATTGAGTATGCATGTGGCAGCTGGAGAGTTGATCATGGCACCCAGTTTGCAGTCAAGTGCAAACAAGTTCAGCCATATTCCCCCTGTGGTAGCCTGTATGTAAGACAAATATATACTGAACAAGAGAGGTCCCAGGACTGAGCCATGTGGGATGCCATGTGTAACTGGTGTATAGTCAGACATGGCACCTGCAATTCTGACCATGTGGGTGCTATCCCTGATCTAGGTATCAATCCATTGTGTGAGATATGTGTCCATATTGACGCTGGTGAGCCTATGCATAATGACCCAGTGGGTTATTGTGTTGAAGGGTTTTGCAAGGTTCAGGTAGGCTGTGTGGACAGCTGCCCCTATGTCGATGGACCTGTTAGCCATTTAAAGAATACAAACAAGTTCAAGAGGCAAGATCTGCCCACAACAATGCTGAAATGTGTAGGACATAGTGTCTGTAGGTTCCCGATGTCTATGTGTATGAGTCCCATGACAATACACTCCATAGCTTTGCAGAACAGGCTACATAGGCTTATAGGGCAATATTGTCTGTGGTCCATTGTGGCACCAACTCTGTGGAGCGGGACTACTGTCGCTGTACGCCATTCCTTGGGTACATATCCTGTGGAAACTCCTATATTGAACAGTGATGTAATGTGAGGGTTGCGGCTGTCATGATGCTCGTGTATGATGCAGGCTGGGACACCATCTGGTCACATTGATACTGTGATGTACGCTTTGGGGAGGGCAGCACTCACCTGTTACTGTGTGATGTCAGGGAGGTTATACTCTGTTGGGATGGATAGTTGCTGCTTAGGGGGGATGGGTGGGAGACATCTGCACTGGATCTGTTTGCCAGGATGTTGGCAATGCCAGTGGGTTCAGGGTAGGTTTAGTCAGTATGCAGTAACTCACACCATATCAGTGAGTGTCCACCCAGGTTCCTGACATAACTGAAGAAGGCCATGTGATAGTCCTACGTGTCAGTTGCAATTGTCTGGTAGAAGCAGCCCTTAGAAAAGTCCATGAGTGATTGTAGCTGTCTGCTAGTACAGATCACAGATGCCTTCCCAGTCTGGGATTGTGCTCTATCATGTAGTAGCTTCCTCCTGACATTGTACAGCTTATTAATGGCTGGGGTCTACCAGACAGGTCCCCTGCCATTGTAGTAGTTGGTTCTGTTGTTATTTTGGATAGCACAATCCATGCAGTCCACTAGGTGTCCATAGAATGTGTATGTAAAGGATGCAGCAGTGTGAGCCATATATGCCACTGTCTCAAGATCTCTGAAGGATACCACCTTGCTTTGGTGAAGTGAGCTGTTGGCTCATGAGAAGTTCACCAAGATTACCCAGGATGGGTGTGTGGAGGGTATATGTATGTCCTGTGAGATACATGTATGTTCTGACCTTACCAATGAGGGGTATAACGCTGGTGTGGAACATAGAGTCCTCATGTTGGTGATGAGCAGGTCCAATATGTATTCCCCCTTGTGGCTGTGCTGACTGGTTGTGCCATAGCATATGAGTCCACAAATTGTAGTGACTGTTGGGTGAGGTTGTCGGGGCTTGAGTAGTATCCCCAGTCAGTATTTGTGTATATGAAGTCACACAATATAATGGTGTTTGTGGAGACCTTCATATTCTCCATAGTTCCCACAAAAGCCGAGTGTGGATCCTGAGTTTGGGAGTGTGTTCTATAGCAGGCAACAAACTGAAAGGCAGTATTGCACAATGGTAGTTGTATATGTAAGGTCTGTGATGCTTTGTGCAGTGCTACTAACCTGGAGGTGTGTGTATCTGTGATGTATATGGATACTCCCCCTAGTTGTGTTGTCTGTTCCAAGTCTTGTTGTCAGACAGCATAGTATGAAACATAACCTGGTAGTGCTGGTGTGCATAAGCGAGCCTGAACCAGGTGTCTGCAGTGCACAGATATTGCTATCCTCCATACTGAGGAGAGTCCTGAGTGGCCACAATATGAGGTTAACACAACTGTTGTTGAGCAGCATTACCCTTAGTTTCATTTAACCTGTAATGTCTATGGAGGTGGGTTTGTCTTCTGAGCCCTGCTTAAAAAAGGTACTATGGTGGTAGCAAGAGCCTTAGCCAGCATACCAAAGTCCAAGGGTGACAGGTGCAAGCTGTCCATAGTGAAGCTACGTGGCATGTTGAGCATGTCACCATACGCTGACAGACACTGTATCCCCTATGAATGAAACAAATTTGTTAGCCAACTGTTAAATGTGATATGTGTGTCCATATATTGTGACATCATAATTGGTGGGTGTAAGATGCTAGACAAGGTCAGGGTCATACTGGCCTAGGCTACATGATCAGAGTATTCCTCCATGTAACATGTCATGTGGTCCAGGGAGTAACGTCAGATGTTATACACACCAGCATGGACAATGATGGTGCCAGTCTTGTACTTGCTTTGGAGTGACCTGACCACCTGTGTTATGCGGCAGATCCTGGCACCCAACAGACAGCCCAAAGTGACTATTCCCTTGTTGGGGCTGGTGAGTGGTACGTCAGTGTGTCTGAACATAAGTGTCGCCTGTTACAAGTGTAGTAGGTGTGCTGTTTAGCCAGAAGGGCAGTGACTGTGTGGCACACTGACATTGTGAACTTTGTGATATGTGGGTATTGTAGTGGGGTAGCAGGTGTGTGTGTGTCTGCTTTGGAGGTCTCTGCTGCTTAGGTAGAGTACATTTACAGCATCCGAGTAAGTCAATGTGTGCTAATGTGGTTTGAGTGCTGTTGCTAGAGGATATGTGAGACTGATATGTGGTGTGTGTGTGGTTACCTTCACCACCTGATAGACTGTGCCAGTCATGGGTCGAGAGAGTTCAGCTCCCTGTATGTCTATATAGGTGCATCTCACACATATATCTGAGTCTGTTGGGAGGAGGAGAGGGTTGTCTGTATACATGAGGCAGATGTGACATTGTGTCAATATCACAATATCCACCAGCTGGACTGAAGAGTACACACAAAGCCGACCCCTGGACATGCCAGGATATTATCATGACATACTTTGTAGCCTGATCACAAAGGGTCAGTAGGGTATTAAGCGTGTAAAAGAGTATAACAGGGATTATTGCTCATGTTTATTGGTGTTTTGTAAAGAGTAGCTGAGAAGGAGTCCAGACTGAATCATGACACCTCCTTCAGCTATGTCATAAATATCAATGTACACCCATATATGTCCTGAGTCAGGGCCAACTGTACCTGAGTGACAATGCCACCATCATGCAGACAGGCCCATATGTACATACCCATCCTCCACTGACAATAGTCCACATCATCATACCAGGAGATATCACATGTAGAATGGATGAGCAGCTACCCCCACTGCCAAAAGCATGGCAGCAGGTGGAATACATTGATTCCCAATATGTGGCATGCACAAACTACAGAACAAACAGATCATGCACCTGAACAGTCAGCTGAGCCTCACCCCCTACACAGGATGTGGAACCGTTGAATGTGTCACAGCTAGATATGGCACTCCCCACAAGTGTTGGTGCACAACACACCATGGGAAGTCAAGTCCAGTATGCCTATGAGGTCTGATCTGCAAGGTCATGGAGTCCATCATGGTTGCAGTCATCAACAGAGCTATTGGAAGCTGACATACACACAACCCTACCAACTGTGGTATGTTCATGTGCGGATCATGGTTCCCAAACATGCTAGACTGTTTGCAAGGCAGCCACCCAGGACATACATCAATGAACACATCTACACATGAGTCACATAGACTTTGAATAGCCCTTTATCAACATCCCAGATACATATAGTATCCACAAAACCAACAAGCTGTCCATTAATATGTGTTGACATATGACGGAATGTCAATGTGTCCACAGATAGATCACACAACGTAAGGATTCTGTGGTCATGTTCAAGCTGTTGACACCTGCTGACCTACATGGACTATTCCTGGAATGGCATAAAACAAAGTGTACACACATCACCATGTCCACTCTGATGATGTCAATATCCTACAAATACTGCAGGAGAAGAGAAACCAGCCAGTGAAGCAAATAGCACGACGTGTTAGTGCGTCTCTCTCTAGTATCATAACATAGTTTGGTAGGGAGTTAAATCCTGAAACAGTGAGTGTGTGTGTGTGTGTGTGTGTGTGTGTGTGTGTGTGTGTGTGTGTGTGTGTGTGTGTGTGTGTGTGTATGTGTATGTGTGCAATTGTCTTTGAAAGAAGTGTCCTTTTTGGAGACTGTGAAAACGCACTAAAAAGGTACATTCCTCTTTGAAAAGTCTGATGATGTCACCATCCTACAAATACAGCAGAAGGGAAACCGTCCAATAAAGCAAATAGCGCACCTTGTTAAGGCGTCTCTCTCTAGTATCATAACATGGTTAGGTAGGGGTTTGAATCCTGCAAACAGTGAGTGTGTGTGTGTGTGTGGGGGGGGTGTGTATGTGTGCAATTGTCTTTGAAAGGAGTGTCCTTTTTGGAGACTGTGAAAACACACTAAAAGAGGTACATTCCTCTTTGGAAAGTCTGATGATGACACCATCCTACAAATACAGCAGGAGAAAAGAAACCAGACAGTACAGCAAATAGCACACCGTGTTAATGCATATCTCTCTCTCTCTAGTATCATAACATAGTTAGGTAGGGGTTTTAATCCTGCAAATGCTGACTGTGTGTGTGTCACTGTTGGTCAACGCGGTGTGGGTTTTGCTTTTACTATGGTATGACATAGTATGATGACAACAGTAAGTGCATTGCACACATCAGGTATCTACGTGGCAAATATATATGTGTACATGTCCCCTCAATCAGTACATAGGTGTGAAACCTGCATACTACATGAATACATTTGTTTCCATTGACAGGTTGTGCCGCTGCTTCCAGATTGTAGGTCACATATGTATGTATGTGACACGGCCGTCCACTGTCGTGTTCTGTGGCCAAGGTCATCTGTGGCACACACACCCATGACAGTTACTTAAGAGTAGTGTGAGTGAGGGTATATTCCTGGGGTATATGTCAGACATGGTCATACACAACAAAGTCTGCCAAGAATGGACAGTCTTTATAGGTGTATGACTGCCTTGTGGATATGCATTCAGGCCTCTATTGTCTTATGTGATACACCTTGGGACTCCACAATGCCTATGGATATGTGGATACCAAGGGACACATGACATAGCATGGGTCTGTATGTACACAATGGTACCCGACATACATGTTGAGGGCTACCACCTGTTTGATACTGACGGGATAGTATGTTTAGTACATGAGGATGACTACGCCATAGTCGGCTTACTGCTATACAGCATGTATCACACAACAGGTATCTGTCTGTATGATACCCTTGTGTGGGATATGCGTACCATCCAGGGAATGCATTGTAGGCCAATCCATGCATTCCCAGATTTGGATAGACACATCCCTAGTGTGTCTGCATGTACCTAAGGTGGCTATATGACACACAGGTGTGGTCACAGTAATGGGTGGCGGTCATTACCACTGGTTAGTGTTGTAGTGTAGCACCGGAAGGATCCAATTGATACTGGGTTCCCTACTACTGTGTGTCATTTGTCAGGACATCATCCAATGATTGCTTATAGTCATACTGTTGAAGTTGTGTATACTACCAGACCGCAAATCATTGACTGATATTAACGGTATCACCCACAGCATAGTGTCAACCCATGTCATACACATGTCTACCCATGTTAGTACATAACTGTAGTAGAATGCATACTGGCCATTGAAAGATGCAATGAGATGTTAACAATGTGTACGACAGGGTATGCCACACATCCCATGTGTCCACTATGCACGTACATCCAGACAGTGTGCACCCACCATGTTCACAGATGTACACTTGCTAATCTGTACTGCACACATCACACATGTACTGTCCACTCACTAACACATGCTGGCAACACATCACTCATCAGCCAAGTGGCACATGGGTGGATAATACATACTCAGACCTAACAGTGGTGTAAACAATGCTACATTGACAATCAGAGCTTTGATGCATAATGTTTGCTCAGATATACCTACAAGGATGTAGTTACACTTCCTTGTTGACAACTTGCTATTATTGCTACACTGCTATAGTGTCACCCTGTGCATCTGCACCATGTTAGCCTGTCCCTCCGTCAATAATGCAGATGACAGGAGGTGGCACAGGTATCATCATATGCACAGGGCGTTTTGTTGTTTGCCAGAGCCTGACATTGGCCCATCCAATCGACATGTCTGTGTGTGTGTGTGTGTGTGTGTGTGTGTGTGTGTGTGTGTGTGTGTGTGTGTGTGTGTGTGTCTGTGTGTGAGGGACAACAGTACAGCATGGGCCAATGTTGATGTAATGTGTGTGTGTATGTGTGAGCCCTAGTTGTTTGCTTAATGTGTGTGTGTCTGTATGCACACAGCTCCACCATGTGGCTGCCATATACGGTGGTTTGTGGGACAGCCACAGACTGTATCTGCTAGGCTGTACAGATCACTGTCTCTGGCTACGGACACAGTACCTGTGCCTGGCAGGGGTGCTACGGACAGTATCGGGTACCAACCCTGACTGGGTAATGTCATCAGAGGCAGAGGTATGATGACTGGACCCATGTCCCTGCTGGGACTGGCCAGAGCCATGTGCACATGGTCTACTGGGACGGACAATGGACAGGCCAGCCCCAGCATTGCTGAGGCTGGTACTGCCACTACAGGAGCGGCTGTGAACTGTGGGCCGTCTGGGACCACTGCCAGCTGTTGCTGTTGCTGGCATGCATCCGCGTCGATGTTGCAACAGTCCCGCATGGTCCTGGCTCAAGGAAGACATGTTGTGGAGGGCATCTATTGTCTCCCCCCAATGTCTATCAATGACCTCGGTGTATGTCCGGATGGCACCGGCAAGGTCACGGATGCTGTCATTGATAGCGGTTTAATGTGCCCTCTGTGCCCTAAGTCCCTGTCTGGTGTACCGTTCCATACGTGCCTGAGCCTGCATTACAGCCCGGAACATAGTGGTCATCGTAAGACCTGTGAGGGCATGCCTGCCAGGGGCAATACGACCAGTAGTGCTCCCCCGAGATACCCTGGACCTCCGCCTATGCAGTACCATTCCGAGTCTATGGCTATGGCTGCTGTGAGGGGATGCAAGTGCCATGAGTACCACACTCTCCTGGTCAATGCCAACTGTATGCTGTCCCTCCCCTATGGCCATTGGTGGTGAGGGATGTAATAGCAGTATGAGTGTGCACATAGATGGGGTTGAACACTGTGTACTGTCGACTGGCAGACCAACGACAGACCCTGTCAAATCTCCCTGTGCCAAAATACATGTGTCATCATCACTACTATCCATGGCAGTGGCTTCAGGTCGCCTGCTGCTTTTGCCAACCCCTACCTCAGCACCTGTGAGAGGAAGACAGGAAAGATACTTTACGATCTGCACATGCACACATGCACACATGCACACATGCACACATGAACACATGAACACGCATACATGAACACATGCACACATAAACACATGCACACATGAACACATGCACACATGCACACAGGAACACAGGAATACAGGAACACATGCACACTCCTCACTACAGCAGATACACACACACAACAGCAATCCAAATCATACTCAATACTGGTTGAAGGTGGGTGACAGTATCACAAGGCAAACAGTCACGTCACATGTGTCAGCATGCAGAATAAGTGTTGATCAAGTCCATGCAGTGTGAGTGTAGACAGCCATAGTTAATGACAGTGTACATGGCTGTGGTGCATGTGTGTACATGTTCAGTGATTGCCTACACCCTGGAACACAATGTGTACAAGGACACGACATTTCTGTGCAAGTATTATAAGCTCTGCAATGTCCTGTGCACCATCACACACATTTATACATACCATGGCTGCATGTGTTATCTGTGTGTCACATGGATTTCCATGTCTGATTGCAGTGTCTGTGTCTGTAGCAGATAATTGTGGACACAGGTGTAGCACATGCATGCTATGTACACACACCAGATGAGTGGTGCATGTATACATGATGGGATACCAATCCTGGACATGGCCATTGTAACAGTATGGGGTGTAGTACCATTAGCCATCATCATCATGCATCATGTGGTCACTCAAGGCCAATAAAGTGTGCTAGACCACCGCCTAGCATGCTGTACCTGAATCGCAGTGCCGTAGCTAAGTTCACAATTACACAGCCACATTGCACAAGGATGTGTGACGTGCCCAGTAGGGAGCATTGCCTAACATGACTGTGTTATGTGTTGAGGAGTGTTGCACTGCCCCATGCTAGGCCCCTACCCCTCAGGTACGTTATGTGTGGTGTGTGGATGACATGTGGGATACTGAAATGTGACCTGGCAGCGGGTGTCCGGTTACACTATGTGTAGCATGTTGAGGTGTACTGCATATGACAAACATGTTATGTTGTGTACATGTGTGTCAACTATGCCTATCTAATGTGCAGTACAGTGTTGCCACATTTGTGTCTGATGCTCTGTGCATTGCATGTGATTGAGGCAGCTACTGACTTTACTGAGATGTTTAAAGTCTCACAGCAAACATGCACAGCATGCATTATGCGTAGGTGTGTTATGTGTACATGGCCTACACCTCACCTATGACATGCACAGTTCAATACCAATTTTAAAGTGTTAACACACTCACCAGCATGTACCGTCTGCCCTGCTGTCACACCAGAGGGACCTGCAAGAATATGACACAGTTTGTCAGCGGCCACAACTGTGGCATTGCTACTGTGAGTGTGCTAAACTACAGTAGAACAACAAGCATAGGTGTACAGATACTATTCATATTATCAGTATTGCACACAATAGGCAGCACAACTGCTAAACATGGTACACATCTCACATATGCATAATCTAACAATACAGGTAACAGTAGTCTACAGCTAGGGCACGTTACCTGCACGCTCCATGTCACCATGCTGGGTGGCTCCGGCCTCCATGACAACACATGTGTGATGTTGTTGCTGCTGTAGGCCAGGAGCCACCACACTTAGGAGCAGTTCCTCCACGCTGGTGAGGGGGGGTGTATGGCCACCCCACCACCTGTGGCAAGCTGTTGTCTGTGGATATCAGATGCACACCACCGGACATGTCTAATTAAATCACTGCAGTGATGGCGTACCTGCTCATATGTCTGGTTATGCATGCCTATGTCATTTACCCGACGAACAAGATCTTGCCACAGTGCAGTACACTCCTGCTGGTGCTGGCTGGCCCTGGAAAACAGCAGGGTATAGTGCTAAACCAGGCTGTGGTGGATTTCCTGTTCCTCTGTGGCTGTGTAGGAGGGATTCCTGTGATGAGCCATAAGCCTGGAAGAGAAGTAAATGATATTTGTGAGCATGTCATGTGGCACACAACATTATACAGTACAGATATCAGTTAACTGCCATATATAGCATCTGTTCGTCTGTCAGAGGATACACACCATTCAATACCACATATCAGTGCTCAGCCCACAACTGGCTGACAGTGTCTGCCACACTCCATATAACACACCAGTATACACCAGTACTCAGCACACTGTTTGGGATCCTATGCACAGCCTTGCCACGGGGGTACATATCAAGCTAATGCATGCAGAAATATGTCATTCATTGCAATGAATGTGAAGTACTGTTACAGTATAACCAGTAACCCACCCTAGTCGTTAATGCCATACCCCTACCTAACATATGTGCACAGTTGTTAATATAGCTGGCATACTGCTGTAACAGAGTATACATGGTGCTAGGTACACGCAAACCCTGCATCACACATGTGATTGCAGACATGGTACAGGCATCATTACACACACATCAGACATTCATACAACACACAAATGTATGCTGACACAGATGAGCATTTCCTGTGTACCTTACAGTACTGTGTGCCCCTACTTACAGATACCTATGCCTGAGGTATGTAATCTGTGCAGACTACAGGAAACACACAAGACTGTGTTACCAGGGAATGTGAACATACACCATACTGTGCTGTTTAGGCCTACAGCTTCAGGTGGTACAACAGTTCAAATGTCAGCTGGATTCACCAGCAGTACCACTTGCTGAGCATACATGTATTGCTTCAGCCTATGATGGGACACCACAGTCGTACACAAGGAACTACGTCACAACATATGCCATCCTACTATGTCTGCATCCCAATAACACATCTTTCTCTGGCCTCACACCTAGGACACAAACGACCATGACAGAAATAACCTCACACTAAGCTATCACACTGTTACGGACCTTGCACACATTCATTGTCACACTCATTCCACCTCACATAGCAGGTATTGCACTGTGTACATGTGTGTGTGCATTGTGTCATAAGTAGGTAATACGCTATTGGCCCTAGGGCCTACAGCAGCCTAGCCATATGCTACCCTGGCCTTTGACACACATGTAATTTGATTTCACTTCCTCCTGTCAACTGGATACACAGAGGTGATTCCCAGGGCGTATTACCTATCCCCCAGACAATCATCAGGAGTATGTATGACATCTGCTACTGAGGAGCCTTGTTTGTTAATGCTGGGTGGTTTACTCCAGAGTATGGCATATTTTCCAATAGGAGCTTATCCCTCCAGCATATGCTGTTTAGTGAGGTTGTGGGGATTAGGGACCTGGGCCATGTAGCCCAGTGGGATTGTGAGGTGTTGACATGGTGGTTGTCTGACTGCTATGGGTGTGACATACCTCTGTATGTTCGGCAGAGGTAACCTCTGGGTGGCCAGTATGCAACGCACTGTAGCTGTGGTTATGTGAGTCAGTCTGCATAGGGTATGTGTTTGAGGGCAGTATTACCCTTTGTGAGGTATGTCTGTGGCCTTTCCACTTGCTGTAGTTGTCATGTGAGGTACATACCACATGGAGCATTGTGATGAGTACAGGGGAACACTGACCTATATTTCCGTACATGACACATCGTTTGTGATGACATGTACCACGTAGACAGATTACGAGACTAGTGTGGCACTGTGAATATCAAAGGGGAGGCTACTGTCCACCTGTGTCCCATGTTCCCTTCTGACACCTTCAGTGTTAGTCAGGCAACCGCCTATCTGGTAGTTAGTGGGTAAAGTGTTTTGGAATGGGGTATGGCACTGCAGTATCAACACTGGTGTTCAGTCCATGCCTTGGTCACCAGGCACCTGTTGCAATACGTCTGACCCCGTGTCTCCCTCTCTCACTATATATATATGAATATATATATATACATATATATTTATATATCTCTCTATATATACATATCTATATATATCTATATCTATGTATATATATATATGTATATATATATATATATATATATATATATATATATATATATATATATATATGTATACATATCTATATATACCCATATATATCTGTATATATCTATGTATATCTATATATGTATATATCTATATATATATATATATATATATATATATATATATATATATGTATATATCTATATATACATATCTATATATCTATATATATCTCTATATATGTATATATTTATATATATACATATATCTATACATATATACATATGTATATATATATATATATATATATATATATATATATATATATATATATATATATATATATATATATATATGTATATATACACATATATATATATATATATATATATATATATATATATATATATACACATACACATACACACACACACATATATATATATATATATATTTATATATATATATATATATATATATATATATATATATATATATATATATATATATATACACATACTTGTAAACATCCATTGCTGTACATATACATGCACATATATGCACATATACTGCCCACCTTTCATGGTGGGAATATCAATTATGGAACAGTTGTGAGACATACAATTATGTAATAATATTGCACAGTTTTGTGCAGAATGCATTTCGCTGTCCTCAGGCCGTATAGCTGTAGAAGACCTCACTGGCTGTAACTCTGTCCCACAGCATTTAACCACCACATGACATATACCTGCACTGCTTGCTGTTTTCAATGCCACACACTACAACCTACATAGATATGTGCACATAGCAACCTTGAAATACATATATATGTCCAGCCTTCACTAACAGTTGCAGTATGTCCCTTGCCCTATGCACATCTGCATATACATATAGATACGGGGTACTACCACATAAGGAGGGTTCACACTATGTAGACTACCCTTCAGACACATCATTTGGATGCCAGCAAATACATCTGTGTTACATACCTTACCTTTGTATTTCTCACCTCAGTCTGTTGTACCTGTTGATGTTTTCACTATTTTTTTTTTTTAGGTTGGTGTCTCCAACTGCCTCTGTTTTTTTTTTTTGTTTTGGTTGGTGTCTCCAACTGCCTCTGTTTGTTTTTTTTTTTGTTTTGGTTGGTGTCTCCAACTGCCTCTGTTTGTTGTTTGTTTTTGGGTTGGTGTCTCCAACTGCCTCTGTTTGTTGTTTGTTTTTGGGTTGGTGTCTCCAACTGCCTCTGTTTGTTTGTCTGTCTGTCTCTCTCGCTCTCTCTCTCTCCAGTTGCTGCAATGATATTATTGCATGTGTGGACAGCAAGTACAGGCTGCTTTTGTAGGTATCTGCACATGTGCATGTGATGGCCTCTGCACCAATCGGTGACCATCATTTGTTCATTTGTTAATTGCATGCAGCCTGCTGTGTGGCAATTGCAGTCTCACTGTGATTTCAGGACACTGCTATAAAATGATAGGTTAGGTAGGCATAGGCATTTCAGTTTTGCAAGGTGGGGACCGGGCTTGTTTGCTGTGGACACTGTTGTGTCAGTCAGAAGGTTGGTATATGTCTCATATCTGAAGCTGGGTTGTACCCAGTGAAATACATGTTGTACTGAAACCTGACTTTTGCTTCTTCCAGTACACTCTTCTCAGTGTGTAAGTTTACTCACACCTCCTAATGCTAACACTGGATACATGGGAGTATGTACTTTCTTTTGGAATTAGGGAATTAACTGGCATACAACAGTAGTTATTGCAATGTATTCCTATGGCTTTCCTATTTTCCCTTTACATTCACTCCTTGTAATGCATGTTATATTTCTGTCAGCACCAAGTTATTGTATATCTGCTGTGACTTAGTGGTACATCATGCAGACTGGTGAGGCCAAGGTGTGGGTTTGAGACTGACAAGGGTATTTTATTTTGCTGCTGAGCAATACAAGGGCCTTGTCATACAGAGTGACTAAGGCACTTTTAAGCAATTGTAAGCGGGTTGGCGTGGGTTTGTGGGACGCTTAGCTTATTGTATTTTAGCAATACTAAGCTAAGCTTTACTTAGCTCATTTTATGTTAGCAATAGTAAGCTAAGCTTGGCGTAGCTTATCATATCTTAGCAATGCTAAGCTAGGCGCACACATGCGCACACTGGTGCAAACCCGCTTAGTACTGTTTACAAGTGCTCACTCCCGCTAACCCCTGTGCTCATGTCTTTGACAGAAAAGTAAATGGGGAGATAGGAATGTGGTGATAAAGGGTGCTCAAAGAGGGGAAGACAGTAGGGAAACTAACTTGGGATGTACACGATGGGTGTGGAGAAGGTCCATAGCTGCCCATTTCTTTACCAGCAACAGCTGTGCATATGCAATACATTAGGTGGGATATTTGAAACCTTCCACCCCTGAGAGAGTGGTGAGGACATCTAAGTATGTTGTACTACCAATTATGAATATCAGACACATGCACTGTTTGTGAACTGCTATACTGTCATTAGTACGTTACTCACATCTGAACAGTTTGTGGTTTGTATTGCCATTAGCACAGTCTGCTCAGGATGACTGGACATATCTCTGTACTGTGTATGCCTACCTACACCCTTGGTTGTGCCTGACTGCATGGGTATATAGTACCTTTGGGTAGAGGTGCAGAACTGCAGTGTGCATTATTTATTATCGTGTGATGTTTAACTTACTGAAAATGCAGAGTTGCTGTGTACCTGTAAGTCTATGAAGGCTTGTAGTCTGTCTGAGTAGCTCCCACCTATGGACATACCCAGATGGTAGACAGAGGTCAGCCTAGTATTCTTTGACTGTGCTCCACAACAGTCTTTTCAGCACCTGAACAATGGCATTGTCACAAGTGGTTGCTAGCAGTACATGGCTCCATCCTTTGCTATTTCTGTGTTGTACTTCTACATAAAGGCATGCTTGTGGGATTCCTTTTACAGCTATTTGCAGACTGTGTAACAGCAGACAAGCTGACATGCCTGTGTGTTTCTGACTCTTCCAGGCCTCAGATACTCTCACGTATATATTTGAACAGCCTCAGGAAAGGTACATATAACTGGGATACACCTGTCATATAGTACAGACATTTTGCAGTTCAAACTTTGGGTGATTCAGAGCATTTCTATTACTACACCTTCTCTTACGTGCAAGCGGTGTCTACTCTCACTTATTGACATTTGTTATTAAGTGAGATTCAACACCTTTCTGCCTAATGTTAGTACATTTCACAGGGAGTCAGAGGGGCACAGCTAACATTTGTTTACAAATCACTGTAGAGCAGTCACTGTTGGGAGGTCTGGCCTGTGACCTATGCAAATATGCCAGTGTTTATCCTGCTCTGATACTGTGTGGGGTTTGTAAGCTGCTACTGTAACCTTATTCCCTACTAGCATGGCTGATTCTCTTTTCACAGTCATGTCATGCAATTCAGCAACACCTGCTGGTTAAGGCCCACAGAACAAGATTTGTGTTATGCCATTCCTATTTTCCCTTTACATTCACTCATGGTAATGCATGATAAATTGCTTTCAGCACTAAGTTATTGTATATCTGCTGTGGTTTAGTGGTACTTCAAGCAGACTGGTGAGTCCAAGGTCTCGGGTTCGAGACTGATAAGGGTATTTTATTTTGCTGCTGAGCAATACAAGGCCCCTGTCATACAGAGTGTCTAAGGCACTTTTAAGCAGTTGTAAGTGGGTTTGCGTGGGTTTGCGCAATGCTTAGCGATTCTTAGCTAAGTGCACACAAGCTCACACTCGTGCACCCCCGCTAACTACTGCTTAAAAGTGCTTACTCCCACTAACCCCCGTGCTAATTTCTTTTAAAGAAAAGAAAATGGGGAGATAGGAAAGTGGTGAAAAAGGGGGCACAGAGAGGGAAAGACAGTAGGAAAACAAGCTCGGGATGTGCAGGAAGGGTGTAGGGAAGGCCCATAGCTGCCCATTTCTTTAACAGCAACAGCTGTGCATATGTTGAAAATTTGGAGTGATTTTTTAAGACCTTCCACCCCTGAGAGAGGGGTGCGGACAACATAGTTTGTTGCACTGCCAATTAGAATTATCGGTGTACATGTCCTATGGACATGTGTGCAAAATGGGAAGCTATGTATGGGGCATAATTTTTTTTCGGGTACAGATTGCCCTTTATTTTTTTTTTCAGGTGAGAGTGGTAAGTGAGGTAGGGGAAATAAGTATATTTGGGGAGGTAGGTTGGGGAGGTAAACAGACAAGACAAAGAAGATGCATACAGGGGTGGAATTTGACACATGGGGTGGGTGAACACAATTGATGGGGAAGGTTGTTTGGAAATCACAAGCCCATGAGCCCACAGATGGTAACAGTGGAACTGAGATCGCCACCCATGGGCAGTCACCACTGCACCTTCACAGGCCCAGGGGGGGCTGTGCTGGGGGCTGAGTAGGATGGGCAGGCTCACCCGTGAAACGCGCCACTCTCGCCTCATGCTGGTGTAGGGGATCAGCGACTGAACGCTGGATCTCCCTGCGCACCACAGCCTGGACCCTTCGAAGGGTGACGGGTGGCCCTTCTCTGCCCATGCTTGCATGGGGGGACAAGCCCCATCCCCTGCAGCGCTTCCACCCAAAGGTGGCACAGGACCAACGGAGGAAGGAAGTCCGGGCTGGGCACCAGAGCCACTGGTGCCAGGTGCACTCGCCAACTGAGGAGGGACAGGTGGGTCCGTTGGGACCAGCCTTCCCATACGTTCTGTGATTAGGTGTGTTTCATTACAACATAAACAACAGCATTCAAGATTAGTTGTAACAGCATGCAGTAATATTCCCATTAACCCAACACACCACAGTTCCAACAGTTGAACAGCAAACATAACACATGCATATATTGAACAACAGTGGTTATTCCAACCGCATGCAGGGTTGATTGGTAGCAACAGGCCACCATGAACGTGGTGTTTGAACAGGGCACATGCATCAACATGAGTGCAAATATTTATAGAACAATAGGACATATATCCAGACAAATATTTAAGATTACACATACCCATTGAGGTGTGGAATTGCATGATTTATGCACAAACAGTAGGGTGTAGAAAAAACCTCCATTAACATCTTATAAACACTTTTACTCTACACTACATTCCTAGTGACTACAGGTGCATATTCCCTACATGTATTATTACACTTGCCACCATGCATTAGGTTGTGTTGTGGGTTTGGCTAGTTCAATCTATACTTGACGTATATCTCACATACTAACTGTCCAGGATGCAGATGTTACTACTACATATTTCATGGTTGCATTTATATTTCTTTATCTACATATCTGGATGTTTTCACATGACATTTTCACTTCAAATTGTACATAACCCTGCATTTATTGAAGCACACTTACATTTCTGGGGAACATATTAGCATGCTACTCGTGTGCCAGATTTACTTATGCATGCCAGCCAGTAACTGACTGTTGAGGACTTTATATATACTTCACAGCTACTAGCACTTACATCACCCACTTTAGATGGACTGCAGATCTCTAGGTTGCCAGCACTTTCTAACACAGTACTATTTGTATAATGCAAGGGTACGACAACATTTCATACTAAATGAAACAGACACTCTCTGGGTTTTAGACCTTTATTAATGACATTACACACTTTTCCACATGCTCACTCCTTTATTTGTTTTAACGGTATATATGGCAGACATGTTCACAACATCTTATACCTTTATTAATAGGTTAGCACACTCTTTTTTCAGGCTCATTCACACATTATTTTATATGACAGTGCCTGCAGAGATATTATTCCAGACATTTGTTACCTTTCTTAATGGGTTACTACACTCTTTTTCTGCCTCTCTAACATTTTTATCTGACAGTACATGCAGAGGACTTATTCAGTCCATTTTATGGCTGTATTATTGGACTACAGCACTTTCTTTCATGCTCTCTCCCAAATTTTATATAACAATACATGCAGAATAATCACTAACCTGCCTGGCGGCACAGCCTTAGCAGCCTATCAGCATAGGCTTGCTGATTCGTAACACGGTCACCTGCAGCTGTAAAGTAAATGAAGGGATATTGAGACATTCCTATCCATTATACATACTCCATTTTAAATTCTTACATACTGCATTGCATGGCTACATACTCAGTTGTGGGGCATCCCACATCCCACGGGCCTCCTGTATCCACTGGTTCAGGCGGTCCTCCTTTCATCTCTTCAGGTCCGCATGGTGGTGACGGACCTGCTCACTAGTCTGAGGAATGCCTGTGGCACTGGTGAGGTCATGAGCTAACCGGTTCCAAGCCTCTGCCTTGTACTCCGTCCCTTGGAACTGGCCCCGCAGGAGTCTTGACTCGTGATGGTGTACAAGGAGCCAAACCATGTATTTGGACTCCTCGATGCCCCGTCTCTGCGCTCGGAAGAGCGCTCCCTCTCAGGCACCAGACATTCTGACTGCAGATGTGAGCTACAATCAGTTATGGCATGTATTCCTGCCTGTGGGGCTTAAATATGCTGCATTTCCCGCACATTTTTTGTGATTGGCTGTTTTGTAAAATTCTCGGCTGACAGCAGACCTGCTTAGTAATGGTTAAACTACTATTCATAAGTTTATGAATGTTAATAGTGGCTGCTTCCCCTATGTTGTCATGGCTTAGTGGTTCTGTACTTTGATTACGATGCAAAAGGTCCTGGGTTCAAACCTTGTTATTCTTTTATTTTAATACTGTCTAGACAGGCTAGGGAGTGTGGCTGTGTTTAAGCAACTTAGCTTTACGTTGCTCCCCTGTGCCCTTCGGTGCCCTGGTTGGCGCGGCATGCACATCCGCGCAAACACATTGCACTGGGTAAAGCACAATTACACTATGGGCAACTCTGTTTAGCTGGGTGAAGCACTATTAAACTATGGGCAACTCTATTTAGCTAGATAAAGTGCTATTAAACTATGGGCACCTCTGTTTAGATGGGTAAAGTGCTATTAAACTATGAGCACCTGTGTTTAGCTGTGTAAAACGTTGCTTAACGGCAGGCTATTATATATCTGGGTCTTTTAAAAATATGTATTTTGTTCACTGATACATTGGCCATGTCACTGCTTTTAATAAAATTTTAATCATATTTGTCTGGTATTATTTCAAATACTGATTTAAAACATAAATAAGAAGGGGAGTGGTGGGACTCGAACCTGAATGCCTTCTCTTTGTGCATACGCTCTACCATTACGCTATTGCTATTTGGATTAATTTGCATAAGTAGTTCTTATATGCTCTTCAATGTCACAATTTCTAACTGTGGTTAAGCAATGGGCACACCCGCGCAAACAAGTGCAAATACGGGCAGCTATATCGTGAATTTAAACAAACAAAATTAATATTTTACATTTTATAACTCTGATGGGGTTTACAGTGTCAGGGAGTGTGGTGTTGGGTGCAAGTACATTTGAGCGTACTCGCTCTTGTCTGTTGATATTATGCTTTTTAAAACCTTGCAGGGACGTGGACTTTTAGAATGCTCAGCAGTCGGACACGCCCCCTGCTTGCCTACTCAGTCCATGTAAGAGTTATGGATGAGTCAGCGTGCCCCTCTATGTATCAATCATGGATGGGAAAAGATAAAACTTGCTGTAGAATAATGAAGTCAGGAAATAAAAAAAAACCCTTTCAGCTGTCTCTGGGTTTTACTTATCCCTGACTGAGCTCCCCTACATATGCTCAAGATGAAAGTGTGTGTCAGTAGCACTAAGAAAGACAAGATGAATGGCATAATGCCAAGCACTGATCTCCATAGGAAATAATTTTTTGTGTGTAGTTTCTAAGTAACAATGACTCGCTTGTTTTGGGAGATTTCTCCCTTCTTTGAGTTGATGTCACCATGGTGTTGGTATATATAAGTTCAGGGGTATGGGGAGAGGATGCAGGGGGGGTTCCCATTGCCAAAAAAACAAGTAAAAATGAAATTTTTTTTTTTGTGCTTTCAGCACCTCAAATATCAGGAGGTCGGCATTTTGTATTAGAACCATCTGATTGTGTCTTTTTTAATCAGCAACAGATTTATTAATTATGAAAGGCATGGAAAGGTGCAAAACTCTCTGAGTGATTGATGGGTGAGCTTTGTCTCATTTAAAAATGTCAGATGACACTGATTAGACATTCAGTGAGTTAGATTTGATGGTTGCGGTTTTAGTGACTCCTGCAATACAAGTATACTGAATTGCTTTAAACTTTGAACAACAATTTAGCATTTTGCTCAAAGGAATTTCTTATTTCCATATCTCCCACCTGAATGTCTGATACCCTTTAGCTTGCAGACAAAGCATTTCCAATAATATATCCTGCCTGTTTTAAGCCCCAATCAAAGAAGAAAAAACAAAAAGAGAGAAAGTAAACAGATTTGTAACAAAATATGTGAAATAGATCAGATATTTATAAGATATTCAATGTACTTCTGATAAAAGAAAAGAAGACAAATGTGATTATATTTTATTACAGTTTGGCCTTCTATTATTCCAATAGCTTGCCTTTTCTTTACGTTTCTTGCATCTAAATGGTTATTTTTCTGTTTTATTCTCCCCTACCTTGTAAGGTATCTTCACTCTGGATGTGGATGCACATCTACTTTAAATTCATTTTTATTTCACAAATAATTAATCATTTAGTCAAAAATGGAACTGTTGCTCTACAGAAGTATAAGATAATTGTTTTCATTCAGCTAGAAATACCATATGAACCTCACAAATTTCCAGACATGATTTTATTTTAATTTCAATAAAAGCTGTTGGTAAGGGCAACATCTGAAAACCATTATATTCATTGCTGTATACATTATCTCTGCTGGATACCAGCCCTCAGTTCTGTGAGAACAGCCACAACAAACAGCAAGGCACAAGCAAACCCTTGTGTATTATGTTTTACTTAAAGATATTTGTTCTGTCTTGCTACTGCCAAGTTTAACTTAGCCATTTACTTTGCATGCTACTAAAGCTTTCTGATCAACCACAAATTTTATTTTCTGTCCGCAGCTATGCTTCTTTGTTATGTGGTAATACTCTTTTATAAATTCTGCCATTCATTCTTCAGTTTTCAATTATAACTACTCTTGGTTCTAAAAATGGCTATACAGTACGTACATACATATATAGCTATATCTATCTATATACACACACTCACACACACACACACACACACACACACACACACACACACACACACACACACACACACACACACACACACACACACACACACACACACACCCGTATATATACATATATATATATATATATATATATATATATATATATATATATATATATATATATATATATATATATATATATAAATATGGATCTAGGACTATTGAAAGAAAGTTCAATAGTCCAAATCCACAATCACCGAACACACTTCAACGAAAGCGCTTTCACCGAAAAAGCGCTTTCGTTAAAGTGTTTTTAAAAAAAAAGAATAAAACATTACTTTTACGTTTTTGCAGGGGGGCAAGCCCCCCTGCACCTCCCACAGCCCCCTACCTAAATATTCTCACTCCGAGGTCGAATTCCGAGGGAATATTCCCTTATCCCCACTGTAGTGCGATCTCGCAACAGGCATGCTTACGCGAAAGTGCCTTTCAGTAAAAAGCATTTTCGCTCAAGTATGCCCGGCCGAATCTGTTTCGGTTATGTTGCCGTTCGGTGATCCGTATGTATCCCATATATATATATATATATATATATATATATATATATATATATATATATCTATAAAATTATATATATAGACAGAGTGATGCTTCTTACCATAACATTAATAAACAAATAATCTGTTGGCCGAATGGCTATATATGATGTTTTGCAAGTTAATATATATAGGCCCCCTTCATATAAATGAAATCCCACTTACCCAACTTTCATAACATTGAGCCAAGAACACCGAAAGTCCACAACACCGACTGCTTGGAACACAGACATGTAACTAAAGATAAGTAACTAAATAACGAAAATTACCACAAAGAAGAACACAATTCTGAGCAAAAAGCAGTCAAAATAAAGTTTCATGAGAAAGTATAAGCTCAGAACGGGAGTCAAACAGACATGAACAATATATGAAAAATGAGTCTATTCAGACCAAATACTGAGGCATAAAATTTGTAGTCCAAGTGAGAAACAATTCGTCTTTTCAGACCAGGCACATATCCAATAACGCAAAAAAAATAACATTTAGTCTCTTATAAACAAGGATTTATTAGATAGATAGGTGAGTGCTTTCGCTAAAGTAGCTTTATCAAACCATTAAGAACAAAGCAAGTAGAACGCACTTTATATAAGATAAAAGCATCATTAAAACATGACATCATACCACATTTGCATAAACAATTGCAATAAAACAATTAGAGCAAAAATACAATAATTCATAGTTAGCAATTCATATATAATATTAAAAACTGATAGTGATAAATAGATATAATATTATAAATAAAATATATATCCTAAAAACACATTAGTCATTTATAATGAAATCTCCTATTCCTAAGCGTTGGTTTTAAAGGTATTTTATCATTAAGTTCTGGAAGGATGTAAGCTTGCAATCTAATAATCCAATTAACTTCATTACTCTCAGTATAGTTCATAATATCCCCTCCTCTTAGAGTGGGGGTATTAACATAAATGACTAAAAACTTAAAAACGTGTGTAGCATCTGTTTCTGAGACGTTTGGAAAGTGCATTAGTGGTGGATTGAACACGGATCTGATATATGTGTTCTCTTATCCTGTCCCTAAGCCTTCTATCAGTTTTGCCCACATAGAAGGCGGGACAGGAGGTGCAGAAAGCCAAATAGACAAAATGTTCTGTATTACAATTGGCATTAACATTGAAAGTAAAAAATCTAGAGGTACAAGGATGTATGAACATGTTCGAGGAACACATATATGAACAAAAGTTACATTTATTACAAGGTACAGTACCCAAATAATTTCCATCTTTATGGGGATGACTCACATTGCTGTAACACAAAAGCCTATGTAAATTCTTTTTATTTTTAAATAAAAATTGTGGATGTTCACCTCCTAATTTCTTAATATTATGATCAGCTGTGAGGGCATTCCAATGTTTACTCAATATATTCCTAATTTTCTGAAAATCATCTGTGTAATATAAAGATATTTTCTGTGTCTGCACATTACTATGTATATTAATATTAGCAGTGTTATAAAATTCAGCACCTTGTTCAGAAAAATAAGGACAAGCCTTATTCATCCTAAAATTTTCAATGCATTGAAAACCTGTATTAACTTCTTCCACTCTATATTTCCTTGATATTAATCTTTCTTGAAGGCTCATCAACTGTAATTCAAAATTGTGATGCATGGGATTCAACATAGAAGCTCGAATTGCTTGGCCTTTAATGATATTGGTAAAAATGTGCTTGGGGTGCATGCTTTCTCTGTGTAATAACAAATTTCTATGACAAGGTTTTCTGTGAACACCTGTATTAAGTTCACCGTTACTAAGGCGTTCAATGTAA